>NC_048567.1:19712376-19729876 GCF_013265735.2 Oncorhynchus mykiss | reverse complement strand
TCATTGTTGGAGCCAGTCATTGGTCACGCAGCATTAAGTAATCTCCGTCTCGATCTTTCCTTGTCTATATTCCCTATCTTTCCTTCTCTATATTTCCTATCTTTCCTACAAGGCACCCTACTCCAAGGTTCTGGTCAAAAGCAATACATTCCATAGGGAATAGGGTGCCATTTGGGACACATCATCACACTGCGTAGGGGAGCTCATCCAATAATGTCCTTGTCACCTCTTATTTCTCTTCTAGTCACTCAGGAAGAAACACGTAGAGTCAATGTTAATTAATAATCTAATAGGATGAATATTGAAGAATAGGAGCTGCCAAGGTCATTACAAACAGATAACCTTCTGTTAGTTTATAACCCTGAAGAGGTATCATTCTCCATGGTTTTTACTTTAACAGGCAGATGAGGTGAGGTGAATACAGGAGTAAAAAGAGGAGGAGGGGAAGGAGAAAGAAAAGGAAGAGGGGCATGAGGAGGGGGAGGGGAGGAGAAAGAAGAGGAGAAGGTGGAAGTGGAGGGGATAGTGAAAGAGGGGATAAGGAGGACATAGGGCAGACAGTGAACAGATTAAATGGACAGCTCTACTCTGCCCTGTGAAAATATCAGCCCCGACAACAGTCCTGCAGGCATATATCAACCAGGCATTATCAAACGACTTAACTATCTGCCATGACTTCACTAGAGGGCCAGACATGACCAAATAGAGGGCAGAGAACCAGTCTTCAACGTGAGTGAAAGGAAGGGGGTGTGGGGGGGTGATGGAAAATGAAAGGCGATAAAGGGGTGATGCTAGTGGGGTGGGGGGGGGTGTAACTCAGTTATTGTTATGGATGCTGTCATTGATATGGGGGCATGGATAACTGATACTGTCATTGATATGGTGCGTGGATAACTGATACTGTCATTGATATGGTGCGTGGATAACTGATACTGTCATTGATATGGGGACGTGGATAACTGATACTGTCATTGATATGGTGCGTGGATAACTGATACTGTCATTGATATGGGGACGTGGATAACTGATACTGTCATTGATATGGGGACGTGGATAACTGATACTGTCATTGATATGGTGCGTGGATAACTGATACTGTCATTGATATGGGGACGTGGATAACTGATACTGTCATTGATATGGGGACGTGGATAACTGATACTGTCATTGATATGGTGCGTGGATAACTGATACTGTCATTGATATGGGGACGTGGATAACTGATACTGTCATTGATATGGGGACGTGGATAACTGATACTGTCATTGATATGGGGACGTGGATAACTGATACTGTCATTGATATGGTGCGTGGATAACTGATACTGTCATTGATATGGGGACGTGGATAACTGATACTGTCATTGATATGGTGCGTGGATAACTGATACTGTCATTGATATGGTGCATGGATAACTGATACTGTCATTGATATGGTGCGTGGATAACTGATACTGTCATTGATATGGGGACGTGGATAACTGATACTGTCATTGATATGGTGCGTGGATAACTGATACTGTCATTGATATGGTGCGTGGATAACTGATACTGTCATTGATATGGTGCGTGGATAACTGATACTGTCATTGATATGGTGCGTGGATAATTGATACTGTCATTGATAAGGGGACGTGGATAACTGATTCTGTCATTGATATGGGGACGTGGATAACTGATACTGTCATTGATATGGGGACGTGGATAACTGATACTGTCATTGATATGGTGCGTGGATAACTGATACTGTCATTGATATGGTGCGTGGATAACTGATACTGTCATTGATATGGTGCGTGGATAACTGATACTGTCATTGATATGGTGCGTGGATAACTGATACTGTCATTGATATGGGGATGTGGATAACTGATACTGTCATTGATATGGTGCGTGGATAACTGATGCTGTCATTGATATGGGGACATGGATAACTGATACTGTCATTGATATGGTGCGTGGATAACTGATACTGTCATTGATATGGGGACGTGATAATGATGCTGTCATTGATATAGGGATGTGGATAACTGATACTGTCAATGATATGGGGACGTGGATAACTGATACTGTCATTGATATGGTGCGTGGATAACTGATACTGTCATCGATAAGGGGACGTGGATAACTGATACTGTCATTGATATGGGGACATGGATAACTGATACTGTCATTGATATGGTGCGTGGATAACTGATACTGTCATTGATATGGGGAGGTGGATAACTGATACTGTCATTGATATGGTGCGTGGATAACTGATACTGTCATTGATATGGTGCGTGGATAACTGATACTGTCATTGATATGGTGCGTGGATAACTGATACTGTCATTGATATGGTGCGTGGATAACTGATACTGTCATTGATATGGGGACGTGGATAACTGATACTGTCATTGATATGGGGACGTGGATAACTGATACTGCCATTGATATGGTGCGTGGATAACCGATTCTGTCATTGATATGGTGCGTGGATAACTGATACTGTCATTGATATGGTGCGTGGATAACTGATACTGTCATTGATATGGGGACGTGGATAACTGATACTGCCATTGATATGGTGCGTGGATAACTGATGCTGTCATTGATATGGGGACATGGATAACTGACACTGTCATTGATATGGTGCGTGGATAACTGATACTGTCATTGATATGGGGACGTGATAATGATGCTGTCATTGATATGGGGATGTGGATAACTGATACTGTCATTGATATGGGGACGTGGATAACTGATACTGTCATTGATAAGGTGCGTGGATAACTGATACTGTCATTGATAAGGGGACGTGGATAACTGATACTGTCATTGATATGGGGACGTGGATAACTGATACTGTCATTGATATGGTGCGTGGATAACTGATACTGTCATTGATATGGGGAGGTGGATAACTGATACTGTCATTGATATGGTGCGTGGATAACTGATACTGTCATTGATATGGTGCGTGGATAACTGATACTGTCATTGATATGGGGACGTGGATAACTGATACTGTCATTGATATGGTGCGTGGATAACTGATACTGTCATTGATATGGGGACGTGATAATGATGCTGTCATTGATATGGGGATGTGGATAACTGATACTGTCATTGCTATGGGGACGTGGATAACTGATACTGTCATTGATATGGGGACGTGAATAACTGATTCTGTCATTGATCTGGTGCGTGGATAACTGATTCTGTCATTGATATGGTGCGTGGATAACTGATACTGTCATTGATATGGGGACGTGGATAACTGATACTGTCATTGATATGGGGAAGTGAATAACTGATACTGTCATTGATATGGGGACGTGATAATGATGCTGTCATTGATATGGGGATGTGGATAACTGATACTGTCATTGATATGGGGACGTGGATAACTGATACTGTCATTGATAAGGTGCGTGGATAACTGATACTGTCATTGATAAGGGGACGTGGATAACTGATACTGTCATTGATATGGGGACGTGGATAACTGATACTGTCATTGATATGGTGCGTGGATAACTGATACTGTCATTGATATGGGGAGGTGGATAACTGATACTGTCATTGATATGGTGCGTGGATAACTGATACTGTCATTGATATGGTGCGTGGATAACTGATACTGTCATTGATATGGGGACGTGGATAACTGATACTGTCATTGATATGGTGCGTGGATAACTGATACTGTCATTGATATGGGGACGTGATAATGATGCTGTCATTGATATGGGGATGTGGATAACTGATACTGTCATTGCTATGGGGACGTGGATAACTGATACTGTCATTGATATGGGGACGTGAATAACTGATTCTGTCATTGATCTGGTGCGTGGATAACTGATTCTGTCATTGATATGGTGCGTGGATAACTGATACTGTCATTGATATGGGGACGTGGATAACTGATACTGTCATTGATATGGGGAAGTGAATAACTGATACTGTCATTGATATGGGGACGTGATAATGATGCTGTCATTGATATGGGGACGTGGATAACTGATACTGTCATTGATATGGGGACGTGGATAACTGATTCTGTCATTGATATGGGGACGTGAATAACTGATTCTGTCATTGATCTGGTGCGTGGATAACTGATTCTGTCATTGATATGGTGCGTGGATAACTGATACTGTCATTGATATGGGGACATGGATAACTGATACTGACATTGATATGGTGACGTGGATAACTGATACTGTCATTGATATGGTGACGTGGATAACTGATACTGTCATTGATATGGGGGCATGGATAACTGATACTGTCATTGATATGGGGACGTGGATAACTGATACTGTCATTGATATGGGGACGTGGATAACTGATACTGTCATTGATATGGTGCGTGGATAACTGATACTGTCATTGATATGGTGCGTGGATAACTGATACTGTCATTGATATGGTGCGTGGATAACAGATACTGTCATTGATATGGTACGTGGATAACTGATTCTGTCATTGATATGGGTTGTGGATAACTGATACTGTCATTGATATGGGGAGGTGGATAACTGATACTGTCATTGATATGGTGATGTGGATAACTGATTCTGTCATTGATAAGGGGGCATGGATAACTGATACTGTCATTGATATGGTGCGTGGATAACTGATACTGTCATTGATACGGGGACATGGATAACTGATACTGACATTGATATGGTGACGTGGATAACTGATACTGTCATTGATATGGTGACGTGGATAACTGATACTGTCATTGATATGGGGGCATGGATAACTGATACTGTCATTGATATGGGGACGTGGATAACTGATACTGTCATTGATATGGGGACGTGGATAACTGATACTGTCATTGATATGGTGCGTGGATAACTGATACTGTCATTGATATGGTGCGTGGATAACTGATACTGTCATTGATATGGTGCGTGGATAACAGATACTGTCATTGATATGGTACGTGGATAACTGATTCTGTCATTGATATGGGTTGTGGATAACTGATACTGTCATTGATATGGGGACATGGATAACTGATACTGTCATTGATATGGTGATGTGGATAACTGATTCTGTCATTGATAAGGGGGCATGGATAACTGATACTGTCATTGATATGGTGCGTGGATAACTGATACTGTCATTGATATGGGGACGTGGATAACTGATACTGTCATTGATATGGGGACGTGGATAACTGATTCTGTCATTGATATGGGGCCGTGGATAACTGATTCTGTCAGTGATATGGGGACGTGATAATGATGCTGTCAGTGATATGAGGGCATGGGGGGGTGATAATGATGCTGTCAGTGATATGAGGGCATGGGGGGGTGATAAGTGGGGAAGTTCTAACTCAGTTGCTGTCAGTGAGTCAGTGGATAGGAATGTGGGGTTGGAAGATAAAACCTCTGAGACACACACACACCTACCCCCTACACCCCCACACGGACAGGCCTGTTTCATTACATCATTACCTAGCTGCCAATAAAACTCTCTCCAGGCCTCCCCTTCTCTCTTTTTAGTCCCCTCTCTGTCATTGCCCTCTCTGTCGCCATTGGCTTTCTTCCCACGCTCCATCTCTCTTTCTCCCCCTTTCACACACATGGTGGGTGTTTCCCTTCCTTTATTTACTCTTCATATCAGTTCATATCCTGGTACTAATGGGCTATTTCCTCCTATAAAAGACTTGTTGCATTACCGCAGCAACGGTGTGGAAATAATAACGATATGGATCAAATCAGATGACACAAACGTGTGCATGCATGTGTGTGTGCGGGAGACAGATAATTTACTGTCTGCTTCTACCCTGGAGGTGGCAGCTCTGGTTTCACCTTGTGGAGTTTCATTTTCTCTACTCTATCTCTATCCCTCTCCTCCCCTCCCTCCTTCCCCTCTCTCTCTCTTTGTATGATTGACAGGTGATGAGCGGCCTGTACATTAGTGAGGCTGAATACCCAAGGCTCATTCTCCCTGCTACCATCTCTCTCCTTTTACACATGGCTGCCTAGGAGACATGGACCTGAAACAGGATCGGCTGCTGATAGCGGATGGACAGACTTAAGGCACACATTCAAGAATGTGAGGAGAGTGTAGACAAGAAAGGGGCAGAGAGGGCGAGGGATGGAGGGGTGGAGGAGGAGGACAAGGCAATGGGTGAGGCCGAGATGGAATTGTCTGACATTTCTGAGGGGGTGCCTGTGAGATCTTGAATGGAAGGTAAAACACATCTGTTCTGATTATAGTTTTTTCCCTTGTTGTGACTCCAATTGTATTAAACCTGGCCGATTGGTCAATGATTGGCTTTAACTAGGGAAGTTATTGAGAACCTAAACTCTTCAACAATAATGACCAATCATATTCTGGGGATCTGATTTGACCTTGACCTTAAGCAGTCACTTCCTGTCTGACATCTGACCTTTGACCTCTCACCTGGTTTAAAGTGCCAGTCGTGGTCATCCGCAGCCGACAACGCCACCAGGATGACGGTAACCACAATGACAGGAAACAGCCGCAGCTCTGGCGTTGCCATGGCACCAGCAACACACCCGGTTACCTGTCCGGAGACGCGCTGACAACCACAGGCATACCTGACAGAGGGATAGAGAGAGAGGAAGGATTAGAAGATTTCAAAATGCATGAATCATTTATTTTGTATCATGAAAGACAGAATACGAGAGAGTAGGAAGAATGAGAGAGAGGGGTGATAATCCGTGTGGATGGGTTTCTGTCTAAATGTCAGGTCCAGTCTAGTAGATACAGTAGCTTCCTCTGTGATTTATGAATCCCTGTCTGTAAGCCCTGTGTACGAGTAACCAGACACCATGGACTCAACTCAAAATGTAAGCAATATAATACAACACAACATGACACAATATAATACAAGACAATATGACACAACACAATACAATATAACACAACAAAATAACTCAATTCAACACAACAAAATCCAACAAAACAGACCAGTGGCACCACAGCACAGAGAACATTAGCTTTGTTTCGATATGTTGTTGTTGCACAATGAACAATCGAAGGTGGTGTAATTAGCCTAGCCAGCATTACTTAGTCCTTCAGCATTCAAAATGTCAATCATGTCATTTCCAACTCCTTTATTACAAACTCCTCCTCAAGTGCTGTAGTAGTTAGACTGGGGCCTGATAGGGTGCTGTAGTAGTTAGACTGGGGCCTGATAGGGTGCTGTAGTAGTTAGACTGGGGCCTGATAGGGTGGATAGGGTGCTGTAGTTACCCATCTGCGAGACACAAAAAGGCTTGTCCAGTAGTTTTACTGGTGGATGCTTAATGATTGGGGGTGATGGGGGTAGGGAGGGGGAGACAGCTGGTAGGGGAGGGAGTGTAGAGGGGTGGCCTGGTGTCCCTGTGGGCCCACTGACTTCACTGGCACAGACCGACAGCTGACACACAGCTGTAGGGACACAGAGGAAGGAGAGCGACAGTGTGATGGACAGAGGGATGGAATGAAGGGAGGTATGAAGACGAGTGAAACGTGGAATTGTAGGCATAGAGAACAGAAGAGAAGGATGGAACGAAGGAGCAGTCCAGATGACATGGATGACATAGTAGAGAGTGTGTGTGTGTGTGTGTGTGTGTGTGTGTGTGTGTGTGTGTGTGTGTGTGTGTGTGTGTGTGTGTGTGTGTGTGTGTGTGGTGTGTGTGTGTGTGTGTGTCTGTGTGTGTGTGTGTGTGTGTGTGTGTGTGTGTGTGTGTGTGTGTGTGCGTGTGACACAGAGGAGATTTCAGGGATAGCCAGCCAGTGCAGCTGTCCAGAACAAAAGACAGGCGCTAGGCAACAGATACAGGGTGCAAGTGTTCAGAGAGAGGGAGAGAGAGTAGACAGCTTGTTTTGAGAAAACACCCAAGCCTTCCAAACGAGTGAAGCAGTGTGTGTCTGCTGTGCCAGATGACACCATGTTGAAATATGTCTCTTACAGGATTCCAGTAACTCTAAGCATGCCGAACCAGAGCTGAGAATCTCCCTCTGCTGGCCTGTCCACTATGTCAACAATCCTAAAAATGATCCCCGTCACAATCCATAACAAGGTACTCAACAAATGTTACAACTGATAAAATACTTTTACTGACCAGCGATCACAAAACCGGATGGAAACACAAACCTTAGGTTCTGAAGAAAATACAACCAAATGAAAATCACCGCTAACCAAAACCAAGATTATGTTTGGCATAGACAGTCAAGTGTTTTTGAGGCACCAGGCAGCTGCCATGTCTAAGTGGAAAAACAAGCCACAGTGTTTAGGGAGATGCTAGTGAGGGAAGTGAGGCGAGCCCACGGTGTTTAGCAAACCATCTATCTCTCTCACTATCCCACTGCCATCTCCATCCACTTACATGATTTGTCCAGACTAATTCACAAGGCTAACTAATGGTTATGAACAGCTGTCTAAGTCCCACCACACAACAATAAAACAGACAGAGAGAGGGGAGAGGGAAGGAGGGAATGAGGGAGGGAGAAGAAATGTTCTTATGAAAAAGTATGCTTCAGTGAAAGTTTGACAAAAGTTTGGATTCCTTTTGGCACTGCAATGTCTCAGACAATCATATTGTAGTTTGCAAAAATATAAACGCAATGAGCTGAAAAAAAAAAGATCTCAGACATTTTTCATACGCACAAAAAACATATTTCTCTTTCATTTTGTGCACAAATTTGTTTACATCCATGTTAGTGAATATTTATCCTTTGCCAAGATAATCCATCCACCTGACAGGTGTGGCATATCAATTAGCTGATTGAAAAGCAAGATCATTACACAGGTGCACCTTGTGTTGGGGACAATAAAAGGCCACTCTAAAATGTGCAGCTTTGTCACACAACACAATGCCACAGATGTCTCAAGTTTTGAGGGAACGTGCATTCGGCATGCTGACTGCCGGAATGTCCACCAGAGCAGTGTCACGTTCTGACCTTTATTTCCTTTGTTTTGTATTTATTTAGTATGGTCAGGGCGTGAGTTGGGTGGGCAGTCTATGTTTGTTTTGGTTCTCAATCAGAGGCAGGTGTCATTAGTTGTCTCTGATTGAGAATCATACTTAGGTAGCCTGGGTTTCACTGTGTGTTTGTGGGTGATTGTTCCTGTCTCTGTGTTTGCACCAGATAGGACTGTTTAAGTTTTCACTTTTCTTGTTTTGTTTAGTCTGTTCATGTATAGTTATTTTTATTAAAAACTTGAATAACCACCACGCTGCATTTTGGTCCGCCTCTCCTTCACCACAGGAAAACCTGTGGGGCCTTATATAAACTGTAACTCAGTAAAATCTTTGAAATTGTTGCATTTATATTTTTGTTCAGTGTATAATGTGATTGTCTTGGAACTGCTAAGATCAATAGTGCCCATTAAAACATCCATTCAAGTTGGGCCATATTATGAGAGTTTGCCATACTATAGGACTTGATGGTATCAAGCCCAACTTTGAGTTGGAATGCTCGTTCCACTCAGTCTAATTCTAAGGGGTTGAGTTTGGGCATGGGGTAGAACAAGGAGCTGATTCTAAATCTATTATATTCTCTGTCAGCCACAGAGACTGTTTCTCTCCCCAGCCAGCCAGTCAGTAAGACAGACAGACTGTTTCTCTCCCCAGTCAGCCAGTTAGTAAGACAGACAGACCGTTTCTCTCCCCAGTCAGCCAGTCAGTAAGACAGACAGACCATTTCTCTCCGCAGTCAGCCAGTCAGTCAGACAGACAGTAATAGTAACCCTCCCACTGGGGAGGTTAGAAAGGAGTGAGGTCTTTGTTCTGTGTTTCCGTCAGACCCAGTAGAGGGAGTAGAGGGAGTCACTGAGGCACAACCATTCAGTGAGTCCTGGATAGAAGGAAACACCTTTTAACCTTCCAAGCACTTACAGTGTTCGATAGTGTCAACTGGGGAAACAAGGTGGCACTTGAAGGCTTTCCTGAACGAGAGCAGATGGTTTTGTTATTTTGTCTGTGAGTCAGTGATAGCCTGGTCCCAGATCTGTTTGTGAGGTATTGACACCTCAGAGGGGTATACTACAAAGTAGGATCAATGAGTTAGCAGAGTTAACTTTAATTAATAACAAGAAATAACTGTTGATTTTCTGAAATTAAAAAGCTTAGATATGTGTTTTTGGTTGTTGAGTCAATTAGACCATGCACATTTCAAACTTATCTTTCTAAAAACGACAACATTATTTTAGAATAGTTAGGCAAGTTAGATGGCTATCTCATTAATCCTGCTTTGTAGAAAACCCCTTTGTTTATTTATGCTGTAGTTGACAATACAACACAAACAGATCAGAGACCAGGCTAGGTCAGGATTGTTGTCAGCCTGGTAACACTGCTACTGGTTCTGAGGGGCTATTCTCTGAGAATCTTTAAAGACCTGGCTAGAAGAACAATAGTGGCAGCTAGAGTGCTACTATCCAGCAGGCATTTTTGCTAATCCTGCAAGAATTTCTGATACCCTTTCCCTGAAGCTGTCACCTTCTCTTGAAACTGTCGCCCTTCCCTTGAAACTGTCACCTTCCCTTGAAACTGTCGCCCTTCCCTTGAAACTGTCACCCTTTCCCTGAAGCTGTCACCTTCCCTTGAAACTGTCGCCCTTCCCTTGAAACTGTCGCCCTTCCCTTGAAACTGTCACCCTTCCCTTGAAGCTGTCGCCCTTCCCTTGAAACTGTCACCCTTCCCTTGAAGCTGTCGCCCTTCCCTTGAAGCTGTCACCCTTCCCTTGAAGCTGTCACCCTTCCCTTGAAACTGTCGCCCTTCCCTTGAAGCTGTCGCCCTTCCCTTGAAGCTGTCGCCCTTCCCTTGAAACTGTCACCCTTCCCTTGAAGCTTTCGCCCTTCCCTTGAAACTGTCGCCCTTCCCTTGAAGCTTTCGCCCTTCCCTTGAAGCTGTCGCCCTTCCCTTGAAGCTGTCACCCTTCCCTTGAAGCTTTCGCCCTTCCCTTGAAACTGTCGCCCTTCCCTTGAAGCTGTCACCCTTCCCTTGAAACTGTCGCCCTTCCCTTGAAGCTGTCGCCCTTCCCTTGAAGCTGTCGCCCTTCCCTTGAAGCTTTCGCCCTTCCCTTGAAACTGTCGCCCTTCCCTTGAAGCTGTCGCCCTTCCCTTGAAGCTGTCGCCCTTCCCTTGAAACTGTCGCCCTTCCCTTGAAACTGTCGCCTTCCCTTGAAACTGTCGCCCTTCCCTTGAAACTGTCGCCTTCCCTTGAAACTGTCGCCCTTCCCTTGAAACTGTCGCCTTTCCTTGAAAGTGTCGCCCTTCCCTTGAAACTGTCGCCTTCCCTTAAAACTGTCGCCCTTCCCTTGAAACTGTCGCCTTCCCTTGAAGCTGTCGCCCTTCCCTTGAAACTGTCGCCTTCCCTTGAAGCTGTCGCCCTTCCCTTGAAACTGTCGCCTTCCCTTGAAACTGTCGCCCTTCCCTTGAAACTGTCGCCTTCCCTTGAAGCTGTCGCCCTTCCCTTGAAACTGTCGCCTTCCCTTGAAGTATTATTAAACTATCTGACTCATTGCCTGCATCCGTAATGGGTCTGCGGTCAAACGTCCACCCCTCATCACTTTCAAACGCTCCCTAAAACACTTCAGTGAGCAGGCCTTTCTAATCGACCTGGCCCGGGTATCCTGGAAGGATTTTGACTTAATTCCGTCAGTAGAAGATGCCTGGTTATTCTTTAAAAGTGTTTTCCTCACAATCTTAAATAAACATGCCCCATTCAAAAAATGTAGAACCAGGAATAGATATAGCCCGTGATTCACTCCAGACCTGACTGCCCTTGACCAGCAGAAAAACATCCTGTGGCGTTCTGCATTAGCATCGAACAGCCCCTGTGATATGCAACTTTTCAGGGAAGTTAGGAACCAATATACACAGAAATTTGCATCCTGCAGCACAAACTCCAAAATGTTCTGGGACACTGTAAAGTATATGGAGAATAAGAGCACCTCCTTCCAGCTGCCCACTGCACTGAGGCTAAGAAACACTGTCACCACCGAACTAATCTAACAAATCCGAACTAACAAATCAGAGCTAAAGTTTTGTTGCTAAGGATTCCACGACGCGGTTAGCCTTTACGGCTGGGACTGCAAGTTTGTCTTCCTTTTTTTGCGTGGATTCCGCGAGTGCTATCTGGCTGTACTACAGACACATGTCGTCGTCGTGGGAAAGACTCATTGTTATCTTTTCATAAGACAACTGGTTGCAGTAAAGAGCCAATCTGGATACTAAGGAGATCCTGAGGGAAATCTATGAGTACCAACAGCTTTACGCTATGGAGGAACAACATACTCCATCATGGAAAGATCCGACCACCTCACAAAATAACTTTAACCCGACCAAAAACAAGAAAAACAGATTCATCTACAGACGCGGACGATTTACTTACCATTGAGGTAGAGGCTAGTGCTCTGGCTGGAATCCATGCAACAATGGAACAGTTGTGTGAGGAGGTAGCAGGGCTGATGGGGAGTTTGGAGTTCAGCCAGAATGAAATTCTCACGCTCCAAAGAGAAAACAAGACACTCACAGCTAAGATGAAAATCCACAATTCCAACATGGATTGTTTACTCAGGGAAAACAGGGTGTTGGAGTCGCTACTAGACAGAGAAAGTCGTAGCATGTGTGAAAATATTTGTTTTTCTGGGATTCCTGAGGACGCGTCCAATAATCCAGAGGGCGCGATCAGAGAATTCATGCAATCCACCTTAAAACTTCCCATAGAGACTGTAAACAAGGATGCTTTCCACCGAGTACACAGACTTGGAGCTCGGAGCGACAAGACCAAAGGTCCCCGACCGATCATCGCAAAATTTGAACACTACCAACAAAAGGAGCTGATCAAAAGCAGAGGAAGGGAGCTTAAAGGGACCAAATTCGGTCTCAATGACCAATTTCCAAGGGAGATAAACGAACGTCGTAAGAGACTGTATCCGCTACAAAGACAACAAAGGATGGATGGTAGGCGTGCCTTTATCATTGTGGACATACTCTTTATAGATGGACAGCTATTCCCAGACAGCTCCATAACACCGTGGCTGTACTAAATTATACAGGGACTTCAGGTACAAAAAAAAGAAGGTATGGGAACTGTAAAAATATCTGAACATAATGAACACACACGTACTCCATTACATGCTTGCTTACACATACGGACTTATACATACACACACACACCTGATCTCGCTCTATTCTCTCACTTTCTTTATTTTTTCTTCTCTTCTCCCTCTCACTATTGTCGAGAACTGTTTTATAATTTAATGTGTTTATTGTTTGTCTATCGTTTTTATGTATTCGTCTACAATTTTATATATGTTTACAACAAGCAAGGGGGAGATATCAGAATAGGGGCATTGGGGAATAATAACATATTGTATGGAAGACATTTGTACTGTAGTGAAGCCGTCTCTAGAGTAATGCAAGGTCTCTTTCATGATCATGTGAAACATCAATTGCTATGGAAATGCTGGGATGTGTTTTCAATTATGTTAAAGGTAATTATGATGCAACTATGATGGTGATACGATATGGATTACAATTATCATCATGAATATTAAGGCTATACGGACTACATGTTACGCACAGACACTCAACCGTGCAAATTGGCAGTTATTATTTATTTGGACATCACACATTATAGTCTACTCTTATACAGACATCGTACACACTCTCACTATATCACATCCAATATCATACACATCAACCTACTCAGATTTACTACACACATAACATATGTGGCATTGGCTCACAGGCAAACAGGCAGGGGAATAAAACAAATATTGCTAGAACCGATTTCTTGAATTCTAAATATCAGACATTTGAAAGCTCTATTTTGACCATAATACCTCTGATGGCAGTAACTTTACAAGCACTAATTATGGTCACTTTAGACTGAGAAGAGTATCTAGTTACGGGAAGGGGTGAAATAAGTATAGCCAGTTATAATTGTAACGGTTTAGCAGATTATTAAAAGAAGATCAGTCTTTACGTAGCTAAAATAAAAGGAATATAACATATACTGTTTACAGGAAACTCACTCTACATCCTTAGATGAAGTTGTGTGGAAAAAGGAATGGGGTGGTGAAATAATTTTCTGTCACGGTCAAAGGGACTCAAAAGGTGTGATGATATTAATTATCAAAAATATCGTTCTGAATGTGCAAATAGTCAGGAATGATTTGCAAGGAAGGTGGATCCTTTTGAATATGAAAGTGGACGAAAAAGAGATTTGGCTCATTAATCTATATGGTTCAAATCAGGATGATCCACACTTCTTTGAAAAACATTAATACCAATTTATTGAATTTACAGGCAACAAAATCTAATCATTATGGTAGGAGACTATAACACAGTGTTAAGTACCTCAATGGACCGTAAAGGTAATCACTCTACACACTATCATCACCAGGGGGTCATTCAATTCATCACTTAAGGAAATCACTAATATTATGGACACATTAGAAATAATGGATATTTGGAGACTAAAAAACCCCGACCTTGTGAGATATACATGGAGGAAGCTTAATCAATCTAATCGTCTTGAATACTTTCTTGTCTCTTTCTCTCTTGCATCAAAGGTTAAAACAGTTTTTAATAGGAGACAGAATGCGATCGGATCATCATCTAATTGGCATTCACATAACTCTTATAGATTTTTAACGTGGACGGGGATATTGGAAATTTAATCAAAGTTTACTGGAGGACAACTTATTTTTAACTAAGACAAAAGAATTTATAACTGAATTTTTCCAGTATAATATAGGTTCAGCAAATCCCCTTATTGTTTGGGATACCTTTAAATGTACCTTCAGGGGCCATTCAATTCAATATTCATCAATAATAAAAAAGCAGTTTCTGGCTAAAGAGACAAGACTAACAAGGGAAATCCATGAACTAATAGTACAGGTAGATAGCAATAAAAACGATACTACAGAGACACAAGATAAGTTAGAGGAAAAACAAAAAGAACTTGAGGAACTTATTTAAGAATGATCTAATGTAATCTGTTACAAAAATAAAGCAAACTGGATGGAATATGGAGAAAAATGCACAAAATTCTTCCTGTCTCTCCTATACAGGAACACTAACAAAAATAATTTGCAGAAACTCGTTACTGAAGACGGAGTCATCTATGATTCTCCAAATTATATTTTAAAAGAGGAAGCTAATTATTTTAGACAGATGTTCTCTGTTCCGTCTCATCCTTTCCCACTGAATGAAGATTATGGTAAGGAATTCTTTCCAAACAATATAAAAAATTAACAAATGAAATGGAAAGATCAGTGCGAAGGCCAAATTACAGAGGAATAACTTTTTGAGGCTATTAAATCCTTTCAGTCTGGAAAAACCCCAGGGCTTGATGGCATACCGGTAGAGGTATATCAAGTATTTTTTGATATACTAAAAGCTCCATTGTTATATTGTTTTAACTACTTCTATAGAAATCTGTCAGGTACTCAGCAGGAAGGTCTGATATCTCTATTATTAAAACAACACCCAGATGGTAAATATAAAGACCCTGTCTATCTAAAACTGGCTACAATTTCAATTTCATCCCCGTCAAAGATAGAACAAATATTACAACAAATATTATGGCTGAACCCAAATGTGCTGGTTGATAAAATACCTGCATTTATGTGAAAGATGTTTGAAAAGGGTATTTTGTTCTTAAATGATATTGTAAATTGGAATGGTAGAGTAATGTCCTTCATGGAGTTATCAGAATTGTACGGAAAGGTCTGCTCAATCCAAGACTACAACCAATTGATTACAGCATTTCCCCAAAAATGGAGGAGGAGGGAGGAGGCAGGGAACTGGGCAGTCTGCCCAATATAAAGGATCAAAACTGGCAGAGGAATAAAAATAGCATAAAAAGGAAAGTATACCAGTTTCATTTGAGGACCAGTATGTGGACAGCTGTGCCATACAAATTGTAAAATAGTTGGGAAGAGATTTCTGATGTACCGATTCCATAGTACAGGGTGTTTAGTTAATATATAATACAACGCAAGATTCAAGACTTCGTGCTTTTCAGCTAAAATTATTATATACAATTCTTGCCAACATCAAAAAGTTGAATATTTGGGGGATAAAATCATCGAAGCTCTGCAGATTTTGTTGTGAGGATACAGAATCAATTAACTTTGGTATTGCCCGCAGGTAGCCTGTGTCTGGTCTCAGGCTCAAGAATGGATGAAAATGCATAGCATTGATCTAAAATTGACCCTAGAAATAGTACTGTTAGGAGATCTGGAGAGACCGGGTCAGTCAATTACTAATATGCTAATACTCTTAGTAAAAGTATTTATCTTCAACTCGCAATCTGTGGATTCTATTCGATTAGATAAATTGAAATTGTACATTAAACATCACAGCATAGTTGAAAGACATGTGTTGCGTAGAAACCCGAAGTGGGTGTCCAGCAGAAATAGATGGGATGGGCTGAGAGAAGCTGAGGGTTGGTATGTGGAATTGTAGACAAGTGGGAGTGGAGTTGCTGTGTGAGAGATAGAATGATGGTCAAAGATAAAAGTGGGGAAAAAAGTACAAATAAAACATAATAAAAAGTACATAAAAATGCACCTGTACATAGCCCATCTGTACATAGCCCATCTGTACATAGCCCATCTGTACATAGCCCATCTGTACATAGCCCACCTGTACATAGCCCATCTGTACATAGCCCATCTGTACATAGCCCATCTGTACATAGCCCATCTGTACATAGCCCACCTGTACATAGCCCATCTGTACATAGCCCACCTGTACATAGCCCATCTGTACATAGCCCATCTGTACATAGCTCACCTGTACATAGCCCATCTGTACATAGCCCACCTGTACATAGCCCATCTGTACATAGCCCACCTGTACATAGCCCACCTGTACATAGCCCATCTGTACATAGCCCATCTGTACATAGCCCACCTGTACATAGCCCATCTGTACATAGCCCATCTGTACATAGCCCATCTGTACATAGCCCATCTGTACATAGCCCATCTGTACATAGCCCATCTGTACATAGCTCACCTGTACATAGCCCATCTGTACATAGCCCATCTGTACATAGCCCATCTGTACATAGCCCATCTGTACATAGCCCATCTGTACATAGCCCATCTGTACATAGCTCACCTGTACATAGCCCATCTGTACATAGCCCATCTGTACATAGCCCACCTGTACATAGCCCACCTGTACATAGCCCATCTGTACATAGCCCACCTGTACATAGCCCACCTGTACATAGCCCATCTGTACATAGCCCATCTGTACATAGCCCATCTGTACATAGCCCATCTGTACATAGCCCATCTGTACATAGCTCACCTGTACATAGCCCATCTGTACATAGCCCATCTGTACATAGCCCACCTGTACATAGCCCACCTGTACATAGCCCATCTGTACATAGCCCACCTGTACATAGCCCACCTGTACATAGCCCATCTGTACATAGCCCATCTGTACATAGCCCATCTGTACATAGCCCATCTGTACATAGCCCATCTGTACATAGCCCATCTGT
>NC_048567.1:19694876-19709876 GCF_013265735.2 Oncorhynchus mykiss | reverse complement strand
TTCTATTGACCTGTGCACCTACGTTTGTAAGCTTTCATTCATAGGCTAGGTTGTAGCAACCTCCTGAAAATGTGAGTATCATGTAGAAGCCTAAACCTATCAATGTTACATTGAGCTGAATGGAATATGAATGACAGTCATCCAATATGCTGTGAAAAAAGTAATCATCCTCCCTCATCTTAAAAGGCACGACAGCCACTGGCCTATATAGTAGAGGACAGAGACCGATGACAATTGAAGACCACATGTTCAGTTTGTCCTGCTGAGGAAATTAAACTTTGTCGTCAACAACAACAGAATATGAAGACATTAGTTGGACGCCATTACAAAAATTATGGATGTTAAATACTAATACTTTTTTTTGTTAAAGTTTTTTGTTATTATAAAACAAAAATCTGACTAATCCTGAAGCAAAACTAAGCTAATAATGAACAGATTCAAACTAGCACATTTAATGGGGTTTTGGGATCAATTACAAAGTCTGTAAGCAGTCCTAAAGCCAAACACTGACTCATGCTTTTGCTCACTGTCATTGATCTGCATCAAAATGACAGAATCAAGAGGAGGAATATTCATTTTCTGTTGGGGCATAATAGCCCTAGACCTCTGTCCTATACGCCTACAACACACCCACACTGCAGAGTGGAGAAACACAACCTGTACAATTCTGAACAATGAACTAAAACACCTCTGTTGTTGCCTGTGTATGGATCCAAACCCATATGTAACCAAGATCACCTGGGAGAATCAAGACAACGTTAGCACAATGAGCTAAAGCCTAGGCATAGATCTAGAACATTGAGCTAAATCCTATGTATTACATCTAGACATTATCTAGTATATAACTACTGCTATGCACACCCTTTCTAGTCACACACTGTCCATACACACCATTCACATACATACAGTGCATTCAGAAAGTTTTCAGACCCCTTGACTTTTGCCATATTTTGTTACGTTACAGCCTTATTCTAAAATTTAATACATTGTTTTTCCCCTCATCAATCTACACATAATACAATACCCCATAATGTCAAAGCGAAAAACATATATGTTTTTAAAGGTTGGCAAATGTATTAAAAATAATAAACAGAAATATCACATGTACTGTCAACTGTGGGACCTTAGACTTTCCAAATCATGTCCAATCAAATGAATTTACCACAGGTGAACTCCAATCAAGTTGTAGAAACATCTCAAGGATGATTAATGGAAACAGGATGCACCCGAGCTAAAATTTCAGAGCAAAGGGTCTGAATACTTTTTAATTGTTTAAGCTTCGTCTTTATGGGGTATTTTGTGTAGATTGATGTTTTTTATTTTTATTTCATCAATTTAAGAATAAGGCTGTAACGTAAAAAAAATGTGGAAAAAGTCTAGGGATCTGAATCATTTCCAAATGCACTGTATATTTATATTCCATGCGCAATGCCAAGCATCAGCTGGAGTGGTGTAAAGCTCGCTGCCATTGGACTCTGAAGCAGTGGAAACGTGTTCTCTGGAGTGATGAATTATGCCTCACCATATGGCAGTCCGACGGACAAATCTGGATTTGGCGGATGCCAGGAGTACGCTACCTGCCCCAATACGGCCCCTTAGTTCCAGTGAAGGGAAATCTTAAACGCTATAGCATACAAAGACATTCTAGACGATCCTGTGCTTCCAACTTTGTGGCAACAGTTTGGGGAAGGCCCTTTCCCATTTCAGCATCACAATGCCCCTGTGCACAAAGCTAGGTCCATACAGAAATGGTTTGTCAAGATCGGTGTGGAAGAACTTGACTGGCCTGCAAAGAGCCCTGACCTCAACCCCATCGAACACTTTTGGGTTGAATTGGAACGACTACTATGAGCCAGGCTTACTTACCCAACATCAGTGCCCGACCTCACTAATGCTCTTCTGGCTGAATGGAAGCATGTCCCCGCAGCAATGTTCCCACATCTAGTGGAAAGCCTTCCCAGAAGAGTGGAGGCTGCTGTGGCAGCAAAGGGGGGACCAACTCCATATTAATGCCCATGATTTTGGAATGAGATGTTCAACGAGCAGGTGTCCACATACTTTTGGAGTGTAGCTCATTCTAATATTTCTACTACTGTACATGACATTTTAGTTACACTGTTTATACACACCGCATATGTATTTATATACTGGATTCTTGACATAGCCCAATCTAATATATCTACTGTTGTACATATCATTCTTAGTATATCTTGTGTAGATTCATCTGGTGAACACATGCATAGATTACTGTTACAGTGCTATTTGGGTTGTGCTATTTTACTTTTTACTGCATTGGTAGGAGCTGGTAACATAAGCATTTCGCTGCACCAGCTTTAACATCTGCTAAACTGTGTACGTGACCAACTTAAACTGCTGAGCTAAAGCCTAGGCATTAGATCTAGACCACGTTAGCACACTGAGCTAAAGCCTAGGCATTAGATCTAGACCACGTTAGCACACTGAGCTAAAGCCTAGGCATTAGATCTAGACCACGTTAGCACACTGAGCTAAAGCCTAGGCATTAGATCTAGACCACGTTAGCACACTGAGCTAAAGCCTAGGCATCAGATCTAGATCGCGTTAGCACACTGAGCTAAAGCCTAGGCATTAGATCTAGACCATGTTAGCACACTGAGCTAAAGCCTAGGCATTAGATCTAGACCACAATAGCACACTGAGCTAAAGCCTAGGCATCAGATCTAGATCACGTTAGCACACTGAGCTAAAGCATAGGCATTAGATCTAGACCACGTTAGCACACTGAGCTAAAGCCTAGGCATTAGATCTAGACCACAATAGAACACTGAGCTAAAGCCTAGGCATCAGATCTAGATCACGTTAGCACACTGAGCAAAAGCCTAGGCATTAGATCTAGACCACGATAGCACACTGAGCTAAAGCCTAGGCATCAGATCTAGATCACGTTAGCACACTGAGCAAAAGCCTAGGCATTAGATCTAGACCACAATAGCACACTGAGCTAAAGCCTAGGCATCAGATCTAGATCACGTTAGCACACTGAGCAAAAGCCTAGGCATTAGATCTAGACCACGATAGCACACTGAGCTAAAGCCTAGGCATCAGATCTAGATCACGATAGCACACTGAGCTAAAGCCTAGGCATTAGATCTAGACCACGTTAGCACACTGAGCTAAAGCCTAGGCATTAGATCTAGACCACGATAGCACACTGAGCTAAAGCCTAGGCATTAGAGCTAGATCACGATAGCACACTGAGCTAAAGCCTAGGCATCAGATCTAGATCACGATAGCACACTGAGCTAAAGCCTAGGCATTAGATCTAGACCACGTTAGCACACTGAGCTAAAGCCTAGGCATCAGATCTAGATCACGATAGCACACTGAGCTAAAGCCTAGGCATTAGATCTAGACCACAATAGCACACTGAGCTAAAGCCTAGGCATTAGATCTAGATCACGTTAGCACACTGAGCTAAAGCCTAGGCATTAGATCTAGACCACGTTAGCACACTGAGCTAAAGCCTAGGCATTAGATCTAGAAAGCTTTCATATACATGAATGGCTGTGTGTTGAGTTATTTTGAGGGGACAGCAAATTTACACTGTTATACAAGCTGTACACTCACTACTTTACATTGTAGCAAAGTGTCATTTCTTCAGTGTTGTCACATGAAAAGATATACTCAAATATTTACAAAAATGTGAGGGGTGTACTCACAAATATGGGGGAATGGAAATTATGCAGACAATATACATTGCTAGAAGCTACAATATGAATACTTTTTTTGAAATTGAGAGAAAGAAAAGGCCCTTTTCAAAAGTAAAGCACTGTGTAGGGTATAGGGTGCCATTTTGGACTACAATTGGTTCCCACGGGACAAGAATTTTGTTTCACTCTCACTGTCTGCTACTCCAACGGTTTTGTTTTGGTTCTCAGACAGGGCTTAGATCTCCTTACTTGTCGGTGCACATCCAGGGAACTGCTCTGGGCCTCAAACGGATGATTACACCTGTCCTACTGGAGCTACTCCCTCTCTCCATAATCCCTATCCTGGATATATACACTGAGAGTACAAAACATTAGGAACACATAGACTGACCAGGTGAATCCATGTAAAAACTATGATCCTTTATTGATGTCATTGGTTAAATCCATTTCAATTAGTGTAGATAAAGGGGAGGAGACAGGTTAAAGGATTTTTAAGCCTTGAGACAATTGAGACATGGATTGTGTATGTGCCATTCAGAGGGTGAATAGGCAAGACAAAATATTTAAGTGCTTTTGAACAGGGAATGATAGTAGGTGCCAGGCACACCGGTTTGTGTGTGTCAAAAACTGCAATGCTGCTGGATTTTTCATGCTCAACAGTTTCCTGTGTGGATCAAGAATGGTTCATCACCCAAAGGACATCCAGCCAACTTGATACAACTGCATTGTGGTAAACATGGACCAACAAATTGAGGCAAAAGGTGGTGCATCTCAATATTAGGAAGGTGTTCTGTATATATACATTGAACAAAATTAGAAACACAACATGTAAGGTCTTGTTTCCATGTTTCATGAGCTGAAATAAAAGATCCCAGAAATGTTCCATACGCACAAAAAGCTTATTTCTCTCAAATGTTGTGCACAAAGTTGTTTACATCCCTGTTAGTGAGTATTTCTCCTTTGCCAAGATAATCCATCCACCTGACAGGTGTGGAATATCAAGAAGCTGATTAAACAGCAGGATCATTACACAGGTGCACCATGTGCTGGGGACAATAAAAGACCACTCTAAAATGTGCAGCTGTCACACAACACAATGCCACAACTGTCTCAAGTTTTGAGGGAGCGTGCAATTGGCATGCTGACTGCAGGAATGTCCACCAAAGCTGTTGCCAGAGAATTGAATGTTAATTTCTCTACCATAAGCCTCCTCCAAAATCGTTTTAGAGAATTTGTCAATAGGATCAACTGGCCTCACAACCGCAGACCACGTGTATGGCATCATGTGGGCGAGCGGTTTGCTGATGTCAACGTTGTGAACAGACTGCCCGTTGAGGTGGTTGGGTCATGGAGTTTTGGCAGTTATGGTATCGGTATAAGCTATGAATGAACACAATTGCATTTTATCGATGGCAATTTGAATGCACAGAAATACTGTGACGAGATCCTGAGGGCCAATGTGAGGCCCAAGGTATCTTTGACCAACTCATGTGAAATCCATAGATTAGGGCTGAATAAATTAATTTCAATTGACTGATTTTCTCATATCAACTGTAACTCAGTAAAATCTTTGAAATGGTTGCATCATGCATTTATATTGTTGTTCAGTATATGTTTAATTGTCACATACACCAGATAGGTGCAGTGAAATGTGTTGCTTTACAGGGTCAGCCATAGTAGTATGGCGCCCCTGGAGAAAATTAGGGTTAGGTGCTTTGCTCAATGGCACAACAGCAGATTTTTCACCTGATCAGCTCGGGTATTCGAACCAGCAACCTTTTGGTTACTGACCCAATGCTCTAACCGCTAGGCTACCTGCGGCCATAGATGGGAGAGACGTGCAGTCACGAAAATCCAGGGAGGAGTACTTCCACTGAATCTGAATTAAGAACCCGTCAAACATAGTTTTGGTGAGAACATTTTAGCACTGGAAAAATTATTATGTTTTAACGGAATTTAGCCCTAGGCATAGGAATAACAGGACCTATCTAACTTATGATGTACTGTTTTCCATATGAGACCTATACTATAACAAGTATGTGATACAGCTCGAGTAGCATTGACATCCTAATGACATACTAGCGATAGAGTGAATATCACTCTGTGATGCTAGACTGACTCTGAGGGTTTATTACAGTTCTAGTGTGACACAAGGCCTCAGACTAATTCCCTGAATTCAATTTACACTGTCTCACTACCACCTGTCTGAGGAGAGGAGAAAGAAAGGGGGATGAGGGGGAGGAGAGAAAGGAGAAGTATGTGACAGCACCGTGCTACTCTCACAATGGGGACAGAGAAAACGGACTGCTGCCTGGTCCACCACGGTGGCGAGAGAGTTGGAGAGAAAAGTGGGAGAGGAGAAAAGAAACAGGGAGAGGAGAAGAGAAAGGGGGAGAAGAAACAAGAAATGGGTAGAGGAGGAGAAAGCAGTAGAGAGGAGTAGAGGAGCAGAGAGAGAGAGAGAGAGAGAGAGAGGGCCTTCCATATTTAGAAGCCTGACTCAGAAATATAGAGTAAGCATTAGACAGCGTTAGACAAAGACCCAGCAGCAGGAGGGTGGGAATGATTCACCCAGTGACTTAGCATTGAAATGGAAAGGAGGACAGGAGGGAAAAGGGGGGAGGAATAGTTTGGAGACAGAGAGAAAAGAGAGAGAGCAGGTCAAACCGGAATGTGTTGTGCGAGGCTCAGCATTTAGAACCGCAGTGAGAAAAACAGACTCTCTGTACTTCACTAACCACTTCTTCTTCAAGACAAATAAATGGTCATGCAGGGGAAGGCTGAAGACACCCTCAGAGCTGTTTAATGTCAGTCTGGACCATTCAAACACATGCACGCACACACACACACACACAGACACACACACACACACACACACACCAAACAAAATCTCAGCTCTAACGTGGAGTCTGGTTCTAGACGAAACTCACGCTGACACACACACGAACACACTCATTATCATTTTTACACCCCTCAGGCATCGGTTGATCCCTCTACCAGCTAATTTCTCTCTGCTCCTAAAAAGAGCTCACTGACACTTCACACGGCAGTATCCTGGTCCTAATGCCTGGAAGGGGAAGGCTGATGTCATAGTCAGAACCTCAACAGGAATGGTGTTACTCAGAACACTGGGGTGATAAAGAGACATAGGCTCAGTCCCAAATGGCACTGTATTCCCTTTATAGTGCACTACATTTAACCAGGACCTAGGAGAGCTCTGGTCAAAAGTAGTGCACTATATATATGGAATAGGGTGCCATTTGGAATGTTGCTTGTTAAAATAAGCAATACTTTGATGTTTAGCATGGCATCGTGTGTTTTCTTTCCTGGAACTTTTCTAAAGTTTTCTAGAGTCATCCGGAAGCCCTGAGTAATGATTGGTGGGGTACTGTACCACATGAGTCGACGGGTGTGTTAGCAACACTGGGAGAGAGAGAGAGAGAGAGAGAGAGAGAGAGAGAGAGAGAGAGAGAGAGAGAGAGAGAGAGAGAGAGAGAGAGAGAGAGGAGAGAGAGAGAGAGAGAGAGAGAGAGAGAGAGAGAGAGAGAGAGAGAGAGAGAGAGAGAGAGAGAGAGAGTGAGAGAGAGAGAGAGAGAGAGAGAGAGAGATGAAAGAAAAAGAGCTCATTAATTGGGACTGAAGTCGACTGAAGTCTGTATGTTTCCTTACCTACCGTAGGCAAATATGATAGCTGTCATATAGAATGTGGAGAGACATTTGTTAGAGTCCAGTGAGTCTGACTCTGACTCATAAAACAACTAATGTAAAGAATTTATTTAGTTTGTAAACACACTTTTGGAAGACATGTTCCTATTACCAACCATACAGTACTAGATACATACATACAGTACATACATACAGTACTAGATATATACATAAATACAGTACATACAGTACTAGATACATACATACAGTACATACATACAGTACTAGATACATACATGCAGTACATACATACAGTACTAGATACATACATACAGTACATACATACAGTACTAGATGTATACATACATACAGTACATACAGTACTAGATACATATATACAGTACATACATACAGTACTAGATACATACATAAAGTACATACATACAGTACTAGATACATACATACAGTACATACATACATACATACATACATACATACATACATACATACATACATACAGAAATAGAAACATACATACAGTACATACATACAGTACTAGATACATACATACATTAAATACATACAGTACTAGATACATACATACATACATTAAATACATACAGTACTAGATACATACATACAGTACGAGATACATACATACAGTACATACATACAGTACGAGATACATACATACAGTACATACATACAGTACGAGATACATACATACAGTACATACATACAGTACTAGATACATTCATACAGTACTATATACATACATATATACAGTACATACATACAGTACTAGATACATACATACAGTACATACATACAGTACTAGATACATACATCCAGTACATACATACAGTACTAGATACATACATACAGTACATACAGTACTAGATAAATACATAAAGTACATTCATACAGTACTAGATACATACATACAGTACTAGATACATACATACAGTACTAGATACATACATACAGTACATACATACAGTACTAGATACATACATACAGTACATACATACAGTACTAGATGCATACATACATAAAGTACATACATACAGTACTAAATACATACATACAGTACTAGATGCATACATACAGTACATACATACAGTACTAGATACATACATACATACATAAAGTACATACATACAGTACTAGATACATACATACAGTACTAGATACATACATACAGTATATACATACAGTACTAGATACATACATAAAGTACATACATACAGTACTAGATACATACACACAGTACATACATACAGTAATAGATACATACATACATACATACATACATACAGTACATACATACAGTACTAGATACATACATATAGTACATACATACAGTACTAGATACATACATACAGTACTAAGGCAATTTATTGTGTTTTAAACAACAACAACAGGGAGTCAGTGCTCATGCACGACACATTCGTAGGAATAAAATCATTACAATATAATGATCTGAAATGCCTTTTGGGTTGTTTGGGGTACACACTTCACTATTCAAATGCTCCCTGACTGTATCACTGAAATGAACAAACCTGAAGATGAGTGCTCATTATGAGGAATCCCAGTCAGCTCTTATGTTGGCATGATATGCTGAGGGTATGTGAGATCCCCAGATAAGACACACTGACAAATTCACTCATTCAAACAGTCCAGCCACAGCCAATAGACACAAACTGTTTACCCAGCCCCATACCAACACTATCTATCAGGGTTGGGAGGATGGTAACCTCACAGATGAGTGGAGGCAGAGATGACGGGAGGGATGATGTTAATGATAAAGAGATAGGAGGATGAGGGAAGGGAATAGAAGGATAAATGATCTAGTGCTGCTTCAGCCGGAGGGGGACAGCCGGAGGGGGACAGAGAGAGAGAGAGAGAGAGAGAGAGAGAGAGAGAGAGAGAGAGAGGGAGAGAGAGAGAGAGAGAGAGAGAGAGAGTGGTGGAAAATGAAGTGAAAAAAGAGATGTTCAGAGAGATTTGGAGAGAGACAGATTGCCAGAACGATCAATTACTGCATCAAAGGTATGTTGGATGGGGCAGAGGGAGAGACGGATGGAGATGGAGAGCAGAGAGGGGGAGATCAAATGGGTCTCAGAAATGGTTTGAAACAAACCGACACGCAGAACCCAAAACGACTTCACATCCCGCTTTTAAGTGTCGCCGCCCATTATGCAATTTAGAATTTCTCTCTCTTCTTTCTCTCTCTTCTTCCTCTCTCTTCTTCCTCTCTCTCTTCCTCTCTCTTTGACAGCAATTCAAATGCTTGCAAGAGAAAAGTATGAGAAAGAAATTGGATTGAAAAGTCTAGCTAGCTGTCTAGACCAAGGGGAAATTGGTTTGGGACAAGAGATAAACAATTTAGCCAATGCTTTCTTTTTGGAGGTGTAAAAAGGCTACTTTGTCTGAGCGTGTAGATGGAACCTGCTCGTCCTTGGCAATTGAATTATTCCTGAACATGAGGTCTGTCAGCCTGTTGGGAGCCAATTAGTACAACAACAAAAAATTGTGATGTGGACAACTGCTTCCATACAAGCTATTCCATCCATAAAAGGATGATATTACTATGCTCTAATCTAAGATTACAGATTATAAAACTAAATCCTGTACACTGTGTATGCTAGCAAAGTTTCAGCTCTTTATTATTTCAATAGCCAATGTTTAGTTCAACAGACCTCAATGCTAGATGGAATCATTGGCTATTGAAATACAGTAGATTGCAATAAAGGTGAGGTTTTGCAAGCAGGCAGTATGTGGTTCATTTGTTATTTTGATTCACGTTTTATATTCCTATAAACCAGTAAAATATATATATATTTTTTTACATGCGAGCGCATCACTTTTGAAGATCGAAGTCATTTAACAAACGTTACAGTATCTCTCCTAACACTACATCTAATAAATGTATCTCATAAACACAATGTCCTGAAAAAGAGGACAATGGTGGTGTCATCAGCAGCGAGGTCAATGATTAACCTGTGTGACTGTATACTGGCGGAGACTAAACCTGAATGCTTCACAATCACCTAAACCCAGTTACATTTATTACATTTTAACTGATAATGTGGTATGTAGTATGCATGTCTTGGTGTAATTACATGCATCTACAGTGCATTCAGAAAGTATTCACACCCCTTGACTTTTTCTACATTTTGTTATGTTACAAGGTGTGATTAAAATGTATACATTTTTTGTCAATGATCTACACAAAATACTCTGCAATGTCAAGGTGAAAAAAGAATATAACAACTAAAAAAATATAGGAAAAATAAAACACTAACATTACTTGATTAGATAAGGATTCAACCCCCTGACTCAATACATGTTAGAATCACCTTTGGCAGTGATTACAGCTGCGAGTATTTCTGGGTAAGTCTCTAGGAGCCTTACATGCCTGGATTGTACAATATTTGTGCTTCCAACATATACCTCTTACTGATAGACTGAACAGACAACTTGCATAGAGCACTTACAAAGAAAACCATTCTGACTCTGTAAATTCATCTTTTCCTGTACAAAACTCCAAAGAATGCACAATAATCCAATTTGTATGCAGCGGTATACTCACATTGTTGAAGTGTGATCTAAATACTGTAGGTTATAATATGTCAATCTCTTCTCGTCTCTTCTCTAAAGCTGATAGAACCAGACTATGAAATGACAACCATCCTCTTGAGACGACATGGAGGTTTGGCATCCAAATGCCCATTAGACATGGACAGAACAAATCTATGATCCCTTCAGGGTCTATCTATCAACACAATGCTCCTCCTCTCTGTCCTCACTCTTCATCGGTATTACCAGCACAGCAGAGGGGAGAGCGAGCGAGTAGGGGACAGAGAGGAGGCATAGAGAGAGAGAGAGAGAAAGAGAGAGAGAGAGAGAGAGAGAGAGAGAAAGAGAGAGAGAGAGAAAGAGAGAGAGAGAGAGAGAGAGAGAGAGAAAGCCATCACCTACAGAGAGATGAACCTGGAGAAGAGTCCCCTAAGCAAGCTGGTCCTGTGGCTCTGTTCACGAACACAAACAGTCTATTAATGTTCTGTATTATGTCATGTTTTGTGTGGACCACAGGAAGAGTAGCTGCTGCTTTTGCAACAGCCAATGGGGATCCTAATTAAATACCCCAAAATACCAAATACCCCACAGAGCCCCAGGACAGAAACACAATTAGACACAACTAAAACATGAGAAAACAAAAAAGAGAATTACTTGACACATTGGAAAGAATTAACTAAAAAAATAGAGCAAACTAGAATGCTAATTGACCCGTTAACAGAGAGCACACCGTGGCAGAATACCTGACCACTGTGACTGACCCAAAATTAAGGAAATCTTTGACTATGTGCATAGCCTTGCAATTGAGAAAGGTTGCCGTAGGCAGACATGGCTCTCAAGAGAAGACAGGCTATGTGCTCACTGCCCACAAAATGAGGTGGAAACTGTGCTGCACTTCCTAACCTACTGCCAAATGCATGACCATATTAGAGACACATATTTTCCTTCAGATTACACAGATCCACAAAGAATTCAAAAAATGTTTTTAACTTTGATAAACTCCCATATCTATTGGGTGAAATACCACAGTGTGCCATCACAGCGGCAATATTTGTGACCTGTTGCCACAAGAAAAGAGCAACCAGTGAAGAACAAACACCATTGTAAATACAACCCATATTTATGTTTATTTATTTTCCCTTTTGTACTTTACCTATTTGCACATCGTTACAACACTGTATATTGACATAATTACATTTGTAATGACTTTATTCTTTGGAACTTGTGAGTGTAATATTTACTGTTTATTCATTTCACTTGCTTTGGCAATGTAAACATATGTTTCCCATGCCAATAAAACCCCTTGAATTGAATTGAGAGAAAGAGAGAGAAAGAGAGAATAGGGGAAAGAGAGTAGAGGTAGAAAGGGTTTTATTGTCTCTTTATCTATTAACAAAACCACAGGCAGCTAAACCAACCCGAGCCAGGCAGCATTTCCCCCCACCCCAACAACACCATCCTCCCGACACAGCAGCAGGACCAGCCCCCTGGCCAGGACAACCAATAAAGACATATCTACAGGGAAGAGAAACCAGACCCCTGCTCTCTCTGCACAATTACCCCCCTAACCCTATTGTTTACTTTGTGTCCAAAAAACTCACAAACAAACTTGGTTCTATGGGAAAGCATATTCTCTCTCACTGTAATTCATTCCATGTCTCTGTCAGAGGATAATCGATCCATTCATTCTCCATGATGGATTCATTAACACTGTGGGTGATGATGCTTGGGACATAATGTACATGGTTCGCCTTCTTCCTTCTCTTGTCTTCCACATGTCTTTCTTCTAAAAACCCTTCAGTCCTTGGTGGTGTCCGATTGTGTTCCATAGGTTGAGACTGGATTCTCTAAAAACATGTTTATTTTCTCTGGCAGTACTTTAGGCTAGTTTGGGGGGGTTGTTCCAGTGACTGATTGCTTCCCAGAGGAGAACTCCCCATTCGCTACACTGGTGTATCACACAGGAACGAAATTCAAGCGGCTCTGCCTTGTTTGGGGTCACCTGCTTGCCACACGAGGTCACAAGGTTAATAACCGCACCATGTTCCATCAAGGTGTGAAATGGCCACCTGGACGCTATGAGGTCATCATGGTAAACGCTCAACTTTTTATTAACCCCATCCTTCTCACGTTAAGGACCCTTTGCCTTTTTACAGTTGCAGTCCTCTGCATCCGTAGAATGTATTGTGTTTAACACCGACTGGTTTTGAGGAGCACCTGTAACGGATGTGAAACGGCTAGCTTAGTTAGCGGTGCGCGCTAAATAGCGTTTCAATCGGTGACGTCACTTGCTCTGAGACCTTGAAGTAGTAGTTCCCCTTGCTCTGCAAGGGCCGCGGCTTTTGTGGAGCGATGGGTAACGATGCTTCGAGGGTGACTGTTGTTGATGTGTGCAGAGGGTCCCTGGTTCGCGCCCGGGTATGGGCGAGGGGACGGTCTAAAGTTATACTGTTTGTTACACACCATATCAATAGAATCGGCCCATTACCTCTATAGTTTTACAGACTCTGGGTAATTCAAAGCAAACAATGTTGCTGAAAGGTTATTTATTATGGAATGTGGCAGGGGGAATGACTTGAAACAACTCAAGCCCATTTGCAATTTAAGGGAGGGGTCAATTGTGGGCAGTAAATCGGATAAGCACCTAAGAGATCTAATGGAATGCAAAGCCTAAATAAGAAAATGCATGAAAAAGCTACATTTGCGCATAGGCTTTGGCCTAATGCAGGCCAGCTAATTCATATACGTAGCCTACTAAGAACAATAAACGATTGAACAACTGACCGTGCGTTTTTTAGGTAATACACTGTTTATACACTGGTATTACAGTGGTCAGCCTATCAAATAATAGAATAGCGTGAAGAGCAGTTAGGCCTATGTGGTTATCAGTTCTGTTGTCACTTAGAGAGGTACAATGTACTGTACTACGCTATATAAGACCTAATGCTATACATTAGGATATTTTTTATACTGCAGGGATATAATGTAGCCTAATTACAATAATCCTAACTAGCTACTTTGTACATCTGATGTACTACATCACCAATGAAGATGTGAATAGTGCAATGTAATAACTAAGTAGTTAACGTTAGTTCGTTGACTCTTGGAAAATAGAATTGATCTAATCACCAGGCCAGACAAACAAGCAATGTGGGTGCAACGTTACACCTCACTATGCGCTTCCCGAGTTCTGTGGCCCCAGTCCAAACCAGCCTTCCCCGCCTGACACCGAGACTGTTTGACGCCAATCGACACAGTGGGGCAGACAGACAAAACTGACATAAACCCACAAACACCCATTCACAGACAAACAGACATAAATACCTCATGTAACCGTGAATATAGCCTACCCACAGCAGCTCCTTAAGTGGCATGAGCGATTTAGCAATTTGCGTTTATTGACAGTGCGTACTCTTTATCAATGCATGAACGTGATGTCGTTTTTACCACTTACCTAAAAGTCACGGAGAAATGTGACACCCCTCGCAACTTCTAAATGTTTTGAATATCCCGTATGCAATGTGTGGGACGGTGACTGTCCACCAAAATATTCCACTACGGGAATAATCCAACGCTGCCTGCAGTTGTTGCGCGGCGCGTTCGACCTTTATTCGACTGTGAAAACAACAAAGCACTCCAAAGTAGGCAACACGTTACGTCCAGAAACGTAGAAAATGTAAAGTTGTCTAGCTCACATTTGTCAAGATTAAAGTTTTGAACTGACAAGAGAACGGGAAGAGAAAACCGTTAATATCTCCGTCGCTCTCTATTCGTCTACTTCACCGAGGAAGCCTAGTTTCAGCTGCGCACACAGAGCCCTGCTCAAACCTCAGCTCACCGCGAGGCCAGCGCCAGGGGCTCATTTACATAACTGCACTGGCTGTGTCCAATCACAACAACTAGCCAGGTGCTTGTTGAATATTCTACCAGCAAACAGCCAATCAGTAGTCGCCCTGGGTGGGACCCATGGCCCGACAACAGCACTGTAAATGTGAGTAAGCCCCTGGGTATAGAGATATTTTTATTTGTTACAGGAATTGAGAGATTTGGGGAATATGAAATATAATACAGGGGAAGGAAACAG
>NC_048567.1:19579876-19692376 GCF_013265735.2 Oncorhynchus mykiss | reverse complement strand
TCTCTACGCTTCATTAATGCGCCTAACTCTTTGTTAGTTGAAAGATAGCCTTGAGATTTTAGAGAAGAAGTTGATTCTAAGAAATAAGTCATTTAACCTTTCGTCCCAAGTTTCTTTAAGTATTCAGTCTAGTTCTTCTGTGTTGACAGTGATGCATCGCCTGTTATTCGACTCATTCCAAATTTATGTCATCAATTTATCGCCTCTGACTTCAGCTGAAAAATGTTAATTAAAAATGAAAGTGGCTCTCTCAAAGGAATTCAAGAGGCAAGACTCACACACACATCCTTCGAACCAGCCCCTGTTCTGATATGACAGCTGTGGACTGGTGCAGGAATCTGACAACACAGATCAGTTCCAGAATGCCGAGCATTCTACCCTCTAAAATATTGTAATCTAGGTGTCTCTCTTTCTCAATGTCTCTCAGAATCCCTAGAATTTCTTAAAATCTCAATGGCTGTTGAAAGCACAGACTGTACAGTGACACTACCCCTCCCAGAGGCTGTGGGAGTTGTGGAGGTGTCAGGGGTCATTGGGTCAATGTCTGCCCCAGGGGAAGGTTCCTGAGTGGGGGTCAGGGTGTGAGGCACAGCCACTGAGGACCTCTCCTCTGGATGTTCAGTGTAAAAAATCTGCGGTGGTCAGCTCCTCTCACTCTCCTCACAGTTCTTTCTGTGACCTGACACATTCCCCTACCCAATTCAGTTTTACATTCAGTCAGTGTGTGTGTGTGTGTGTGTGTGTCAGTGTCTCAGTATGTGTTGGGTTTGTTATACAAGCTTTGTTATACAAGCAAACAAATGAGCCAGAAAACTCAGTGGCTTTAGAAGATAGATTATTCAGGGTAGACATTTAGAGTCCTAGTGGTTAAAATGGTGATTGATAGCTTGTGTACTGTAATAAAATAAAATTTTAGCAGCATACTGTCTAACTGCGAGCAAATCAATGTTTCTGTCTCCGAAGAGGTGCGACAGCCATTATGTGAAATACTCTACTCAATAATGGATACATGGATTGATCAGCGTGTATTTTACAACTATCTCAGTTATTTAATCTGTGTTTGTAGTCATTGAAAGTGATCCCACTCAAAGGTTTGTGCTGTGGAGGCCAGAGAGTTGTGTGGTGGGTTGTTACACTGTTGTGTGCTAGAGGGTGGACGTGATGTTTGTTGGTGGGGCATAGTGGTGGTGGGATCAGAGGAAAGTTTTCCAGATGACCCCTCACACAGTCACGAGGTCTCTGGGGACCCTCTCAGCTGTACCCTGCCATGGCCTGCACTTGTGTCTCCTCTTCCACCTGGGGACTGGGTTGGGGTGGTGGATGGGGGGGAAGACTTATTTTTGGTGTCAGGTTCCTTTACTCCTCTCAGAAATCCCCCGCTATCCTTCATCCACCACACACACCGACTAGTAGTACACACAAACACACACGACACATACACACCCTGCAGCAGAGGGGGACTGCTGCAGTCGCTATGGCATTTGGGCGGGCGGCTCTCCCACAACTGTCGCCCCCTGTTCAAACGGTCACTCCAACTCCTCTAGGGTAACGCTTAGTTTCCCCCCTCTAATCTCTCCCTCCCTCCCCTCTCCACTCCTGTCCTGCTCAGCCTGTGAATGAAAATGTTCCCCCTGTCTTCTCCTCTCTCTCAAGTGTCTAACTATAGTGCTTAGGGACTTCCTCTTATAGCCCCCATTGGATGTGTCCTAATTCACTTTGTCTAGTCACGGAACCATTGTCTTGTCCAATTACACCTTCTTTCATTCACTCTGTCAGTCGGGGCATTACCATCCTACTACCACTCCTCTCTCCAACACTAACACTAGCTCAGGTAAATCTCTCAACCACATACAGTGCCTTCGGAAAGTGTTCAGACCCCTTGACCTTTTCCACATTTTGTTACGTTACAGCCTTATTCTGAATTAGATTTTTTTTTTTTAAACATCCACAGCAATCTACACACAATACCCCATAATGGCAAAAGCGAAAAAACCGTTTTTTAGACATTTTTGCAAATGTATTAAAAATAAAAAACAGAAATATCTTATTTACATAAGTATTCAGACCCTTGCTAAGAGTCTCAAAATTGAGCTCAGGTGCATCCTGTTTCCATTGATAATCCTTGAGATGTTTCTACAACTTGATTGCAGTCACAGCCAAGACACCGCAGGAGTGGCTTTGGGATAAGTCTCTGAATGTCCTTGAGTGGCCCAGCCAGAGCCCGGAATTCAACACAATCGAACATCTCTGGAGAGACCTGAAAATAGCTGTGCAGCAACGCTCCCCATCCAACCTGACAGAACTTGACAGGATCTGCGTAGACGAATGGGAGAAACTGTCACGTCTGCTCCCGCTCTTCCCCCCTCTGGCGCTTGAGGGCGCCAGGATGTCCTGCATCACTCACTCCTAACATCCATTACGCACACCTGCCTTCCCTCGTCACGCGCATCAGCGATATTGGACTCACCTGGACTCACTCATCATCTGTTTATTACCTCCCCTATATTTGTCAGTTCCCTGCTCTGTTTTTTGTCTTTGTTTTCTTGTATGCTGACGCTGTTCCTGTCTCGTTCCATGTCTGTTCCTTATTAAATGTTTGACTCCCCATACCTGCTTCGTCTCTCCAACGTCAATTCATGTGACAGAAACTCCCCAAATACAGGGGTGCCAAGCTTGTAGTGTCATACCCAAGAAGACTCCAGGCTGTAATCGCTGCCAAAAGTGCATCAACAAAGTACTGAGTAAAGGGTCTGAATATTTATGTAAATGTGATATTTAAGGTTTTTATTTTTTATAAATTAGCAACATTTTTTAAAAAAAACTGTTTTTGCTTTTTAATCAAACTTTGATTATTTGAATCAGCTGTGTAGTGCTAGGGCAAAAACCTAAACATGCGCACTCTTGCCTGCGGGTTCTACTATCACCATGGTTACTGGAGTCCTCCAATCCCCTACCGTCTGTCTCTGCTCCTCTCGTTTCTAAACTATCACTCTCCTTTTTAACGTTACACACTGACTGTTGCTGGCTAGCTCTATAGTCTCTCCCAGTGAGAGGGAATGTTATGGCGGAGGGATTGGAGGGGTGGAGGTGGAGGGTAGACAGGGTGGGTGGGGGAGGTCCAAAGGGGTGCGAAGGAGTGCCATTGCAATGCAGTGAGAGGCGGCACTAAAAATACCTATTGACACATGGGCTCCAACTCACAAACAGGGGCACAGACAAACACACACGCCGCCTGCGGTCGATGACTGAAGGGGACCCATTCAAGCATGGACACACACTCAGAGACACATACAGTATACAGAACCTCAGACTGAAAACAAGAGGAATTACACACACAAATAACAGGAGGCTTCATGCAGCCAGACAAACATGACTATGTATGATTAGTTCAGCATCATCTACATCTCAGCCACTTTAATGACAATGAGTTTTGTAGTCCTAGAGTGATGCTCCTCACCCAAGCTAAAAGCCCTCTGTCAAACAGTGCCAACAGTTTTCACACGCAAGCGCATGTCCTTAAGGCAAACAGCTCAGCTGATATATTGTGAAAGAAATATGAAGAGAAAGTGCTATTTCTGTGTAACTTCATAAAACAGGACAGTTGGGACATGTATGGACTAGTTTACCTAACGTTGTCATAATGATACTAGATCAGTCCGCCAACTGTTGATAGTCTGATATATAGTAAAGTAGTCCCAGCAGTGTAGTAAATAGTTGCTACTTCATCATGACTTGTTTTTTCCTCACAGAGGAACTGGGGCTGGGTGTGTTTACCTGGTTAAGAGACCCTCCAGGACAATAGAGACTGAATGTTACTGAGCAGCCCAGTTTGTGACACGATATGCTTTCTCTCTCACAGAAGCTGTATGTCAATAGTAGAGCATAGTAACAGGCTTCATTGCCATGGCCTCTCCTTCGTGAAAGAACTGGACACTCCCTGTAGACCTCCACCATTTTGCTTCCCCTTACTTTGTGTTTTCAGATTAGTAAAAGTGAAGAAGAAAAGATGAGTAGAGGACGCCCATGAGATTCAGCATTTCATTATAGCACAGTCTAGTCTAAATTGGCTTTCTTTCCTCGTCTTCTACCCTTCATCTCAAGTCTTCTTAGTTATTTTCTGGGAGTGCTCTGTCCCTTAGCAAACCACATCCAGAGACCATAAGACATGTTTTGCACCAGCCTGGTGGGTATGATCGATTGCTATTTTTACTCACAGATCGAGCTTTTGCAGAATGTTTCAGGGGAAAAACAAACACAAGACAGGAATACCATCATTAAGATGACAGGATAAATAATATCATGATGCACAGCAAGAGACCGACCTGAGCACCAGGTCAACCAGAACAGCAGTGACGATGGGCCCAACCCAGTAGACCCAATGGAAAGGTGGCTTCCTAGTCATCTTTCATCTCCCCGGGTGCTCTGTTTGGGCCTAGTGTGTTGCTCTAGTGAAACAAGCCTAAGACAGGGAGATCAGGACACCCAATCTGCCGGCTGAGGCTGCCCTGACCCCCACAACGACGCACCACTCGGAAGTAGGCTAGAGATAACTGCCTGGTAGTAAATCAGTCTGCCTTTGTGTGTGTGTGTGTGTGTGTGTGTGTGTGTGTGTGTGTGTGTGTGTGTGTGTGTGTGTGTGTGTGTGTGTGAGAGAGAGAGAGAGAGAGCGAGATACTCAATAGTCCATGACACACCTATGTATAGGTGATATAAACCAGTCATGTGTGTGATATCATGTAGCACATACTGCACATACATACTATTAACTCCACCAATGAGAACCCTGTGCACAATAGGCCAGCAGAACCTGACCAGTAACAACTCCAGACAGCAATGGTGCTGCAAGGCTTGAAAGCCCTCTAGTGACCATACAGGTGTACATGCCAGCTGGGTATTTTGATCCCACAGTTGGTGTTGTAGAAATCTTGTTCACAAGATGCTTACTCCCAATGCTAGCCTGGGGAACAAGTAAGTGCTGTAGTAATAAGGTTAACTTTGGGTGTTGGGTTTGGGCTTATGGGGTCCTCTCTATTCTGTTTCCCCAGTAAGTAGCCATAATAAGGGCCCATTATAACACCTGTACTCTCAGCTTCACACGTGTGTGTGTGTCCACTCAGGGGACAGTGTCTACCAGGCTTAACATCGTTTCTGTGGTTTGTTAATTTTCCGCCTCTCATTCGAAACCTATTCATTACCATCTGGTCTCACACACATTAGGCTAGTTGAGGGGGCACATGGAGAGGGAGTTTGTGCCAGGGTAGGAAGTGTGAATGTGTATGTCGATGTCTGTAATTGTCAGTGTGTGTGTGTGTGTGTGTGTGTGTGTGTCAGGATAGGAAGGGAAAGGGGGTTAAGGCACTGATTACATCATGAGAAAAGAGTTCCACAGTGAGCCTCCCTGAAAAGCTGAACTGTAACTCAAACCACATGGGCATTACTGGCGCGACCAACACATACTGCTGGCAGTAAAATCTTTTGACACACCAGAATTTAATTAACAGTTTTTATATTTATGGTGTCATGCACTAGTAAATCTCAAGGCTGCTTTTCTATGTGACGGTATAATTGCTACCATACAGGTTGATCCCTGGAAATCAGGCGGTGAAAAGTTTTGGAAACCATTCCAGATCATCTGTGGTATTAACCCACTGGAGGGAAGGAAATGAACAGTGATGAAATAGATAACTAATGCACTCAGTATGTATAGTGCACTACTATATAGGGAATAGGGTACCATTTGGAGAGAGACGGTATGGGCGTCTATGATGAGAGTGTGGAGGATGATTCAGAAGATGACTGTCTGCTTCAACATGAGAGCCTACATAGGGTCCCACAGCTGGTGGCTGAATTTGGCCCGGGGGTGGCTTATTTGGCCCCCCAAGTTCTCAGAATTATTTTTGTTTTATTTTTTTATCGTTGAACCTAAAGGATTGTAAAAACACCAGGAAATCAGCTACAAGTGATTTACATTTTTGGAAGTCTGTTCCCCAGTATTCCCACGCGTAATAGAAAGATACATGTGTGATCGTATACAACTGTAAGCAAGGTTTGAAATGATGTTTTAGTGAAATATATGTTTGGGCTTCTTAGGGTCAATTTGTCGCCTACAAATGATTTGTAATTATTTGAAAATCATCCTGCGGCTAAATTAAATTGGTAATCCTTGCAATAACACGTAATGTTGAGTAAGGACAATTTATAATCTATTTCCTCTGAGATTAATATAAATATACATCGTAAAGACGATCTGACCATTGACAATTTGGACAATTAGAGAGTGCATGAGTCAGGACGTGTTACCACACATTCTATACCGAATCCCGATGGTGTAATATCATGGTACAATAATACACTATGTAAAGTATGTGGACTATGTAAACACACACACACACACAAACACACACAAAGGCAGTTTCAAGGACAGCTTTTTTCCATCTACGTAACATTGCAAAAATAAGAAACTTTCTGTCCAAAAATAATGCAGAAAAATGCCACATGTCACTTCTAAGTTAGACTACTGCAATGCTCTACTTTCCTGCTACCCGGATAAAGCACTAAATAAACTTCAGTTAGTGCTAAATACAGCTGCTAGAATCCTGACTAGAACCAACAAATGTGATCATATTACTCCAGTGCTAGCCTCCCTACACTGCCTTCCTGTCAAGGCAAGGGCTGATTTCAAGGTTTTACTGCTAACCTTTTTTTAAATTTTATTTAACTAGGCAAGTCAGTTAAGAACAAATTCTTATTTTCAATGATGGCCTAGGAACAGTGGGTGCCTGTTCAGGGGCAGAATGTCAGCTCAGGGGTTTGAACTTGCAACCTTCCGGTTACTAGTCCAACGCTCTAACCACTAGGCTACCCTGCCACCTACAAAGCAGTACATGGGCTTGCTCCTACCTAGCTCTCTGATTTGGTCCTGCCGTACATACGTATGCTACGGTCACAAGACGCAGGCCTCCTAATTGTCCCTAGAATTTCTAAGCAAACAGCTGGAGGCAGGGCTTTCTCCTATAGAGCTCCATTTTTATGGAATGGTCTGCCTACCCATGTGAGAGACGCAAACTCGGTCTCAACCTTTAAGTCTTTACTGAAGACTCATCTCTTCAGTGGGTCATATGATTGAGTGTAGTCTGGCCCAGGAGTGTGAAGGTGAACGGAAAGGCTCTGGAGCAACGAACCGCCCTTGCTGTCTCTGCCTGGCCGGTTCCCCTCTTTAAACTGGGATTCTCTGCCTCTAACCATATTACAGGGGCTGAGTCACTGGCTTACTAGGGCTCTTTCATACCGTCCCTAGGAGGGGTGCGTCACTTGAGTGGGTTGAGTCACTGATGTGATCTTCCTGTCTGGGTTGATGCCCCCCCTTTGGTTGTGCCGTGGCGGAGATCTTTGTGGGCTATACTTGGCCTTGTCTCAGGATGGTAAGTTGGTGGTTGAAGATATCCCTCTAGTGGTGTGGGGGCTGTGCTTTGGCAAAGTGGGTGGGGTTGTATCCTTCCAGTTTGGCCCTGTCCGGGGGTGTCATCGGATGGGGCCACAGTGTCTCCTGACCCCTCCTGTCTCAGCCTCCAGTATTTATGCTGCAGTAGTTTGTGTCGGGGGGCTAGGGTCAGTTTGTTATATCTGGAGTACTTCTCCTGTCCTATCCGGTGTCCTGTGTGAATTTAAGCATGCTCTCTCTAATTCTCTATTTCTCTCTTTCTTTCTCTCTCTCTCTCGGAGGACCTGAGCCCTAGGACCATGCCTCAGGACTACCTGACATGATGACTCTTTGCTGTCCCCAGTCCACCTAGCCGTGCTGCTGCTCCAGTTTCAACTGTTCTGCCTGTGATTATTATTATTTGACCATGCTGATCATTTATGAACATTTGAACATCTTGGCCATGTTCTGTTTTAATCTCCGCCCGGCACAGCCAGAAGAGGACTGGCCACTGCACAGAGCCTGGATCCTCTCTAGGTTTCTTCCTAGGTTTTGGCCTTTCTAGGGAGTTTTTCCTAGCCACCGTGCTTCTACACCTGCATTGCTTGCTGTTTGGGGTTTTAGGCTGGGTTTCTGTACAGCACTTTGAGATATCAGCTGATGTACGAAGGGCTATATAAATATAAATACATTTGATTTGATATGAAAAGTATGTGGACACTTGCTTGTCGAACATCTTATTCCAATATAATGGGCATTAAAATGGAGTTAGTCTCCCCTTTGCTGCCACAGCAGCCTCCACTCTTCTGGGAAGGCTTTCCACTAGATGTGGGAACATTGCTGCGGGGACTTCCATTCAGTCACAAGAGCATTAGTGAGGTTGGGCACTGATGTTGGGCGATTAGGCCTGGCTCGCAGTCGGCGTTCCAATTCATCCCAAAAGTGTTCAATGGAGTTGAGGTCAGGGCTCTGTGCAGGCCAGTCAAGTTCTTCCACGCCGATCTCGACAAACCATTTCTGTATGGACCTTGCTTTGTGCACAGGGGCATTGTCATGCTGAAACAGGAAAGGGCCTTCCCCAAACTGTTGCCACAAAGTTGGAAGCACAGAATCGTCTACAATGTCATTGTAAACTGTAGCGTTAAGATTTTCCATTAAAATCAGCCCCAGACCATTATTCCTCCTCCACCAAACTTTAGTTGGCATTACTCACTCCAGAGAACATGTTTCCACTGCTCCAGAGTCCAATGGGAGCAAGCTTTACACCACTCCAGCCGACGCATGGTAATCTTAGACTTGTGTGCAGCTGCTCGCCATGGAAACCTATTTCATGAAGCTCCGACTAACAGTTATTGTGCTAATGTTGCTCCCAGAGGCAGTTTGGAACTCGGTAGTGAGTGTTGCCACCGAGGACAGACCATTTTTACCCACTACACGCTTCAGCACTCTGCGGTCCCGTTCTGTGAGCTTGTGTGGCCTATCACTTCGCTGCTGAGCCTTTATTGCTCCTAGATGTTTCCACTTCATAATAACAGCACATACAGTTGACCGGGGCAGTTCTAGCAAGGCAGAAATTTGACAAACTGACTTGTTGAAAAGGTAGTAAGTATCCTAGTGTACTTGTTTTATGTGCCAGTATCTTAAAAGGGCAATCTGAGATTCAAACAACAAAGCATCCCACCACTTTTTTGATTAACAGTTGAGGGATGGGGTAAAACAGCTGAAATAATCTCATTAGGCATTTATACATTATATTCATCAAGAATCAATTACTATTAATAATTTACCTAAAAGTCCAAAAATTGCACAATTGGCATAGCGTCGTCCGGGTTAGGGAGGGTTTGGCCTTGTCTCATCGCGCACCAGCAACTCCTGTGGCGGGCCGGGCGCAGTGCATGCTAAACAAGGTTGCCAGGTGCACGTGTTTCCTCCGTCACATTGATGCAGCTGGCTTCCGGGTTGGATGCGCGCTGTGTTAAGAAGCAGTGCGGCTTGGTTGGGTTGTGTATCGGAGGACGCATGACTTTCAACCTTCGTCTCTCCCGAGCCCGTACGGGAGTTGTAGCGATGAGACAAGATAGTAGCTACTAACAATTGGATACCACGAAATTGGGGAGAAAAAGGGGGTAAAAATTCAAAACAAAAACAAGTCCAAAAATGTATATACACCAATCCCAGATTGCTAAAATAATCCTATATGAAGAAAGAGCATAAAAAGACAGACATACCTTGTTCCATGGATTATCTTTATTGCAGAGAGCAGTCCAGTTCATTGTCATACCAGGAATGAAATAAAGAATGCAGCAAATACACAATCCAAACACTCACGTACAAGTCTGTTTAAATCATTCAAACAAAGAGCATTAACACATCTATCTCCATATCGGAAACCAGAGTGGTGTGTATTAGGGACAGGAGTTTTTCCTGGTCACCTGGGTAGGAAAACTCTGCTGGGTCCCTAGTTGTTGCTTAGACACACTACGGCCCAGAGTTTTTCCTGATCAGTCACACAGACAGGAAAAACGAATGGCCCTAGCGTGTATATTTCTAAGTGTGCCATTGGTGTAGACCAGAACAGTGCATGTTGTTACACGGTAACACAGCACTGTGCTGTAGTGTTCCCTCAGTAGAACAGGAACAATGAGGTACAACAGTAGGCAACAGCACACTAGAATCCAGCCCTGACAGATTGTAACATTAGAACAGAGCCATAGAGAGATAGAGATGGAAGTTTAACCAACATTAATGTCGTTCCATTCTTCCAGTATTTAGACTCTCGTCCTAAATTCTTGCTACTCAGCTGGTTTGCATAGCTGGCATAATTTAGGATCATTAACAGGACCATTACTGTATTGGTCAATATTGGCTGCTATGGAACCATGTGATACTATCTCAGAACATCAGAGTGCTTTTTGGTGGCCAAACTCTCTCTCAAGTGAGTCATGATACAGTGCTACACGTGAGTGGCTCTCTGTAACAGCAGTTTTCTTCTGTAGTAGTTCAAACACTACATGTATAGTCCACAACAACAGGTCGTTAAACTCAATCAGATGTTTTCCAGCCTGGTCCTGGGGACCCACAAGGTGTGTAGGCTTTTGTTTCAGTCCAATACTGAGTCTCCTGCACCAGGATTGAAGAACACTGCCCCTAGTAGACTCTAAAATATAACACTGAATTGGTTAGAACCATATAAAATGCAGTCTAATGAGCTTATCTGACCTTTGGCATCTCAGCTGTGAGGCCACTTATCAATAAACAGATTGAAAACCAATCAATGATTAATACACCACAATGCCCCTACCAGCTTTAAGGGAAATAATAATAGTAAAATCCTACATACAGGAAAATGATAAAAACCAAACCAAATGTAATCCTACAATAGTTTAGACAGGCAGGCCAATTCTGATCTTTCCTTCACCAATTGGCCTTTTGACCAATCAGCTGTGATAAAGATAGGATGTGATTAGTCAAAAGAACAATTAGTAGAAAAAAGATCAGAATTAGGCTGCCTGTCTAAATGCAGTCAAAGTACAGCTGCATGGGTGAACAAGCAGAGCAGAGGCACAGCATGGAGAAATGAACATGTTTATACAATATCAGAGTGCTTTTAGTAACCTCTGGGAGAGGGAGGGGTTGGGGAGAGAGAGAGTAGAGGAAAGAAGAGTTGAGTCAGAATGTTAAAGGAATGCAAGTCAAGGAAAGGAAAATGGAATGAAGGTGCAGTGAGTGTAGAGGGAGAGATCAAGCACTTTGTATTTTTAATTCATTCTTTCTCCCCTTGTCCCTCACTCGCACTCGTTTTCCCGGAGGACATCGAACATGTTGACTGTGAGGCTGGTTGGCCCCTTCCTCTCCTTCACTGCCGGGTGTCCAAACCCTTCATCTTCATCATCACCATCCTCATCATCATCAGCATCCCTATCCCTCTCCTCCTCCTCCGGCTCAGAGCTGGACTCTCCCTCCTCCTCCTCATCCCTCTCTCCTGCCCCCTCCTCTTCCCTCCGTCCCTGTAGAGCGATGATCTCTGCCAGGTCTGGGTGGGACTCCCACTGCTCTGTGTAGCGCAAATCCATTAGTTGAATAATTAATCAATCAATCAAAAACACTTTTCTTCATGTTTTTTTGTACAAAGCCCCAGTCATCAGTTTAAAAGGACAGAAGCCAGATGAACATGAACATAGATCCCCTGCTGGGATTTGACCTTCCCCTGCATGTCTGTCTGCCCTTTTAAATATGAGTCTCTGGTTGTCTGTACAGTAGTGATATAGTGATATGCCTGATGCCTCACTGTTTGTCATGACCGGTCTATGACCTCTCTGATCATTGTATGACCGGTCTATGACCTCTCTGATCGTTGTATGACCCGTATACTGACCTCTCTGATTGTTGTATGACCTGTGTACTGACCTCTCTGATCGTTGTATGACCTGTGTACTGACCTCTCTGATCGTTGTATGACCTGTATACTGACCTCTCTGATCGTTGTATGACCCGTGTACTGACCTCTCTGATCGTTGTATGACCCGTATACTGACCTCTCTGATCGTTGTATGACCTGTATACTGACCTCTCTGATTGTTGTATGACCTGTATACTGACCTCTCTGATCGTTGTATGACCTGTATACTGACCTCTCTGATCGTTGTATGACCTGTGTACTGACCTCTCTGATCGTTGTATGACCTGTGTACTGACCTCTCTGATCGTTGTATGACCTGTGTACTGACCTCTCTGATCGTTGTATGACCTGTGTACTGACCTCTCTGATCGTTGTATGACCTGTGTACTGACCTCTCTGATCGTTGTATGACCTGTGTACTGACCTCTCTGATCGTTGTATGACCTGTGTACTGACCTCTCTGATCGTTGTATGACCTGTGTACTGACCTCTCTGATCGTTGTATGACCTATGTACTGACCTCTGATCGTTGTATGACCTGTGTACTGACCTCTCTGATCGTTGTATGACCTGTGTACTGACCTCTCTGATCGTTGTATGACCTGTGTACTGACCTCTCTGATCGTTGTATGCAGGTGGTCTGAGGCACAGACACAGCCTCCCGTCAACGGCCAGCCGCAGTAGACTGTTAGCTGCCCGATACACGTCGTTACGAGCTGCCTTCGCTGTCTTATAACCCCTCCTCTCTGCCCAGGCTGTGAGACAGACAGGGAGAAAGAGAGAGACGAGGGAAGAGAGAGAACAAGAAAGAGACGTAGGGAGAGAAAACAAAAATCGATAAATTGTTGTTGTATTATAATTTTAACTGTTCCTGAGAATTTCCCAAATGTCTCCCTGACATCCAGACAAGAGGGTGTGTTTCAACAGTTTAGAACCGGACCAGAGGTTCTAGAATCCAGAGAAGAGGGCGTATTTCAACAGTTTAGAACTGGACCAGAGGTTCTAGAATCCAGAGAAGAGGGCGTATTTCAACAGTTTAGAACCGGACCAGAGGTTCTAGAATCCAGAGAAGAGGGCGTATTTCAACAGTTTAGAACCGGACCAGAGGTTCTAGAGCCAGACTGGAGGTGGTCCTTACCCTCACACACGTCCCAGGCTGTCCAGCTGTGCTCGGGTCCCTGCTCCCTCTCCTTCTCCCCCCCCTTGGGTGCATGCTGTGGGCCCTCCACGCTGGGGTGCCGGAGCTTGAGCACCGACAGGAAGGGGGTCCGCTCACACAGATAACCCACAGAACTGTAGGGCTCCTGCAGCTGAGACACTGGGTAGATACCAGCTAGGATCTAGGGAGAAAGGGGCAGAGAAGAGGAGGGTGAGAGGGGGAGATGGAGGAAGAGGCGTAGATACAAAATAATGGAGGAAAAGTGTTTAGAAAGAGTAAAGCATGATGAGAAAGAGAGGTAGGAAAAAAAAGTAGAGAAAAAGTTTGAAAAGGGTTGACGGGTAATGATTGCTTTTATACACAAAGCTCTCCGCAGTAGTTGAGACTTAAACGTGGTACAGATTGGTACAGTGGTACAGCCTTCAAAATGGCCAGAGGGAATATAATTTATTCTTCTATTCTCCAAGACAATTCCTTCACAGGCTGTCACCAAAAAGTGATTAGACCTGGGATTCTAAGGGAATGGGAGGACATAGTACACACACAAACATACACACTTACACCCTACCCACGCCCTCCTCTCAGTTACCTGTAGTTGTTTGTTGACTAGTGAAGGGAAGACCAGTCCAGGGCAGTCACACAGTTTGACCGTGGGTGTGAGGTAGTAGGTCTGGAAGTATTTGGTGTGGCCGGGGGTTCGAGACACACTCACCACCTTCCTACCTACCAGACTGTTCAATACCGATGACTTCCCCACGTTAGGGAAGCCTAGGGAGGGAGGGAGAGAGGGACATTATACATATATTCATATTCCCTTTGTAGTAGACATTTCAGAATGCCAGAAGGGGCTGGTGGGGGAACAAAGCTTTGAGGTACACAAGCATAACTTAATTTATCAAGTTACTAATCAGTGACAACAGATTACTGATTGGGAGGTAGGAAAGCAAGCTTCCAACATGGCTGCTCACCTATACAGCCCAGCGTGAGTACCCCATCTTTATACAGCTCCTGGGAGGGGCTGCTCATCTCCATGGCAACATCACTCTGGTGCTCCACTAGCACAGAGTCCGCCCCCTCCTCTGACTGCTCTCCCTCTGGTCCCATAGCAACCGCATCTCTCTGGATCTTCTTCTCCCAGCTGGACAAGTCCACTACAAGGGGGTGGGGGGTAACAATGGTGAACACTCCCTACAGCCACTCATTCTGCACACTTCTGGAAAAAAGTGGAGAATCGGGAAGCAGCCTTACTTGTCTTCAGCCTATTTTAAGACTACTTCCATTCAGTGTTGGTTCTTCTATGATATACCCTTACAACCCTGCACCCACAGATCTTTGTACGAAGACATCAATCCTTCATTCAACACCAATTAGCTATGCTATGGAAAGTACCTGGCCAAAGCATTAAGTAATTACAGACTTGCATGGTTAGCAATACATGTGTGAAATAGGTACTAAGCCACCCAGGTGGGTGTGTCCCTTTCACCTTTTCCTGCTGTGATTTCCTGACACGCCTTCAGGATGTGGGTGGGGCCTCCAGCATGTCCCCACCCACATGTACCCTTTTTTCTCATCCTCTTCTTCTGAAGCACTAGAGTCACAGAGACAGATACAGACAGTGAAAAGGTTCATCTGGTGATCACCAATCAGCTCTCATTATTCTCCCTCGTCTTGTGTGGCACTTTCGCTCCAGTACAACCACCCTCACTCCCACCCACCTGTGCTGTATGGCTGGCCGGGGTGTGATGTGAAACAGACACAGTGGAGGTGGGGGAACTGTGTCTGGAGGTAGTGTGTCCAGGCCAGCACCAGGGGAGGGGGACACAGGTCAGCTTTGTTCAGCACCACCACCACCTGCTTCTGCAGCTCCCCAGTGATGTAGTGGTACAGCGCTGGGGGAAACTGCAGCACCTGCATGGGAGGGACACACCAGGAACACATTCATTAAGACATGCATGCTCGGTCTGGCAAACGACTTATAGACTGGTACTGACCATGTATAACTTACTCTGTCTGTGGCTCCACCTGGTGGATACTCTATGTATGCAATTCACCATATGGTTCAACGCATAATGAATGACACCATAATAGTGACTATTAATTACATTATCATGGTGACAGTACTAAGTTGATATTGATACTATGGTACATGACTAGCAGCAGATAATGACAGTAGGAGGAGTTTAAAAGAGATGATCCACCGGGTGCCTGATGTCCACGATGAGCAGGATCACATCGGACATCTCCAACACTCTCCACAACTGTCTCCATGTCTGAGAGAAAGAGGGGGAGAGATGAAGAGGGGGAGTATAAAGTGTTAAGTTATATGAAGAGTATATAGGTTTTACCTACCCTAGGTTTTGCTCAGTGTCAGAGAAAAAGGTGGTTTTTAAAACAATTCATTCAAGATTATGGAATATTGTAGAATTAATAGCTCTTTATTTATCCATCAAAATGGACCTTTCTGCTGACACAATACGCCCCCCGTAACTAACCGGTCACTAACCTCAAGGCTACCACCTCCCTGAAGAGCATTTATAAAGGGTGTATAAAGGGTTCTGAATATATCGTTTCCTCACCTCCAGGTTGTGCTCAAAGTGGCTGAGGGATCCAGGTGGGTTTCTGGAGTGCAGGTCATTCAGATATTCCCGGTATGACTTCTCTTCTTTCCTCAGCAGCTCCTCACGAGTCATCCCATAGTTCCACGGAGGTCGCCGCGGAAACTCAAGACCTGAGATTGGAGGTCAGATACGTCAAGCATTGACACAAAGTGAAAAGACCATGTCAAAAATTCCACTAGAGTGGGTCTTTATTTAACAGCATTGAGAGGCTCAGGGTACAGGTCACGTACCAAATCACACCGTATAGTGTACTACTTCGACCAGAGCACATATAGCTTAGGTCAAAATGAGTGTACTAAATAAGGAATAGGGTGCCATTTGAGACCTTTATTTAACAGCATTAAGAGGTTGTTGTGAGGCTCAGGGTCAAGGAGCGCTGACCTTTCTCTGTGGGGTAGATGTCACTGATGTCAACCTCCAGGTCTTTGTCTAACATCTGGTCCAGAACCTTCTCTCTGGCAAGCTTCTTCCTCCTCTCCACCTCCTCTCTGCTCTCCTTCTCAAAGTGCAGACGGAACCTGAATGGACAGAGAGATGAGTATAGCTGTGTGTAGAAGGGGGAAATTGGGCAGGGCGAGTGTGTGAAGGACACAAAAGCATCTGTGTGCAGAGTCATGAATATCAGGTGTGTGTGACGTGGGTGTTTGTTCTGACAACAGCAGTTTTTGTAATTTACCATTGACCTCTGTCAAAGTTGTTTGCTCATGGTTCAGGATTCCTACAGTAACATGTTCTCATTTCATTATTTTGTCTCTTTTGGCCTCTTACTTTTAATATCTATAGACATAGCTCTAATGAATCTTTCCATTAACCCTTTTGTTCAAGCCCAGCAATAACACACCCGTCTTTGTGTTTGGTTTCATAGCAGGTGAAGTACAGTATTACATTAGCGCTGGTCCCGGGTGTTACGTGTGGCTTGCTCTGCGTCTACATCAGTAAGCCACGTGTGATCCCCTGGACCAGAGCTAAGTATTACCTATGCTAATGTACTGGTAACTCACCTATTGGGATCGTATCTGCCCTCCCTGATGCCGGGCTGCTGGTTTATCCTCCTGACATCTGTGGTTTCGCTATCTGAGGTGTCCGACTGTCTCTCCCTGTCCATCCCCCGCTCCACACTGGCATTACGGCTGCTGGGCCCTGAGCCTGGCTCACCTGAGGCAGAGAGGTCATCATAATCAGAGAGTTACATTGAACCCTTCCCAAATGGCACCATATTCCCTATATTAGGGCACAACTTTTTGTTGTGCACTATATATAGGGGATAGGGCACTATTTGGGACACAAACACACAGAGGACAGAATAAAACTAGCCTCTATGTCAGCACTTGGTACCAAACAAAGACCACATTCCACAACGTTCTACTTTAGAATCGAGGGCATATACTTTTACATATATGCTACCTACATTGCATAAGACATAGCTATCTATACATTTAGTAATCGTCTCAATACTAACCTTATGTAATAAATCGACAGTGGATGTTTTCATAATAAATATATTTTCATTACTAGCTGTAGAGTGTAGGTATGTGATCTCCAACACCTTTTGTTATACCCTCAATTTGGGATAGCTTAGCTATCCTATTACATAATTTGATAGCGAGTCTGCGCAGTAGAGCTTACACAAAGTGAAAACAATACCAGTGTAGTACAGTGATGCTGATTTCTGTGCATCAATACTTTCCCACTTCAGCCCCATCAATGACAATGAATGACGCCAGCAATACAATTGAGCGATAAGGTCACACACATTGCTAGCTCTGTAACGTCGTCACCTCCAAGGTACTAGCTAGCAAGCAAGGTAGCTAACGTTTGCTAGAAAGACCCAAATACATAAGATATGCATGTTAAGGCAAAAAATAACGACGTCCCTATTCTTTAAGTGTAGCTAATTCATACAAATATATCGGGCAACTTGACATAGCTGTCTGCTTTCAGGAGCAACAGCACTAACTAGCCAAGTTACTCAACTCTCCGCGTAACGTTACAAGTTAGTAAAATGAAAAGCTATGCTAGCTAACGTTAGAAAGTGTGCGTGCCGAAAATGCTGTCATTGCAGCTCACGTTACCTCTCTTTCTTTCCCGTTTCACTTGCATCTGTTTCTTCTTCTGTTTGGTGCTGAATGGCTTTTTCCGAGGCATGTTTGAATGAAAAATGACAGTTTCGTAGTGTGGGTTTGTGTTAGCTAAGGCAGAAATACAGTAACGTCGTTATTTACTATCATGAAGTTTCTCGACTCCTACACTTTTCACCCACCCGACGCCATCCGGCACTGCAGAAAAAATGTTGACGAAGTTGAAAAACCATTCAATGGTAAAACATATTATAGTTTATATTTACTTATTTTTTAAACAAAATGTTATGCTTTTGAATCATTGTCTGACAAGACATGGCAAGTTAATATTGATAGGAAAAAAACATTTAAAGAATGGTATAGTAAACCTCCGATTCAACTATTATTACTCACGCTAATGTTGTTCACGACACACGCGTTATTTGCGTGACACACTACAGCAGATCAATGAATAAAGCGTTTACTTGACACAGGCAATCAACACTGCCAAGTCCTTACATGCATTAGGGCAAATTTACGTCTACAGCTGTCACATTCAAATGTGACATTCAAACTAAAGCTCTGTGGTTACAATAAATTAAACAGCAGCATCTCACCCTTTCAAACATAGGCGATCTTCAAAGTGAATCTTTATCATTACTGCAAGTGCACAATGTGTTACAGGAAGGCAAATTGTTGGATTTCAGTGAGGTTTTTATTGTTTGATAAGGGAAAACACTATTTTCATACGTATCAGTCTGTTTGTAAAGGCTCATACACTTTAGTATAACAGTAGTGGAAGTATAGTCAATATATTTGGATAACAATGATATTCTTAAGACACAAAATAAATATGACAAGAAATACATAGAACAAGTACCAGCTGATCACATTCCCTTCCCAGTTCTTACAGGGTCAGGTGAGGTAAACAGGATTGGCTTCTGGACTGAAGCTAAATATCAAAGTGTTATATAGTATAGATTATACATTTATTTTTAACACGCACACACACATATACACTGGTATGTATATCAATATATACTTTAGCAGGCCTTTTTTGTTTTTTACAGAGCCTACTTCCCTTTTTTTTTCCAGTGAAAAAGATTTGTGAGCACATTTTACAAGGTAATTACAGTAACCATGACAACGATGATGTAATCAAAACCTGATAGTATCTGTGGGAAAGTAGAAAAATTTACCTTAACAATTCTCTGTTAGTTTACGTGACCACAATCAAAGTTGTGTTCGTATGGAGTAGAAGGATAAAAAAAAAAAAAAGAGAGAACATCTCTTCACTCATTGTTCTCTTTCAGTCATTTTGTGTCTCTCTTCCACACCATTGCAGTGACGGACAGAGAAACACTCCTTTACAAACAGTATACACTAGCCATTCATTATAAAAGAGTACAAAAACACACAAACTCAACATTGGCTAAATGAAATAAAAGTGAGAAACAAGTACAAAAAAGTACAAAAAGTCCATCTCTGTTCGAACATCTCTTATTCCTCTTCCATTGCCCACCTTTCAGGCACATCTTCCTATATCCCCTCTGTATTGCTTTTATCCAGTCTGTCCATAGGGCTCCTCCAGTTTCTCTCAGTCTCTACCACTCCTCCCTCCCACCCCTATGAGTTTAGGTGCTCCACCTGAATGGTGGAGGTAGCCACGGTGAGACAGAGGTCCTTGTGGGTCGCTAGGTCTGCCACACTGACTGATTTGAACTGGATGTCCCCTGCAGCGACTGTTTTATACTGGTGCAGGTCAAAAGGGCAGGATGCCGTCTCTGTCTGAGAGTAGCTGCCCTGGTTTTGTCCTTGTCCATGATCTCCACCTTGTCCTCCGGCTCGGACTGCCCCACTATCAGTGCCCTCTCCTCGGCCGTGAGAACTTCCCTGGTTCTGGGTATGGCTTTGGTTCTGTTGGTTCTGCTGAGAGTGCTGTGCAGCAGCCACCGCCGCTGCAGTGAGCGGGTCTGAGTTGTGTTTCTGCATGTGTTTCACCAGGTACGTCTCCTGAGAATAGAATACAGAGGGTTAGAGCGAGAGTTGACAAGTGTGCACCAACACACACTATGCACAGACATGCACACTGTCTGAAGCCTGTGAAAATATCTGTTGAAAGTTAAAGGTCTGCGACTACTACATGCTGGGTGCCTTAACAGTGGTGTTTATCTTACAGAGGTGTATGTGCGGTTGCAGAGGCCACAGGAGTAGAGCTTGGCGTGTTTGACCGTGTGAGTGGACAGGTGGACTTCCAGACTGGCTGCGTCCGTGTAACCACGGTTACAGTTGGTGCACTTGAAGGGTTTGTCCTTGTTGTGCTGCCGTCTGTGGGACTGGAACAAAACAGGACCGTTCAGGACTCATCTTCAAATGGGTATTTGTAAGACTGTAACTACTAAGGGTTAGTATTACTAAGCTTTCACCACTGAGAATAAAAACCAAAGAAAAGGGACAGTAGTCACCTGTAGGTTGGAGAGTTAAAAAGGGACAGTAGTCACCTGTAGGTTGGAGAGTTAAAAAGGGACAGTAGTCACCTGTAGGTTGGAGAGTTAAAAAGGGACAGTAGTCACCTGTAGGTTGGAGAGTTGTGTGAAGGATTTCTCACAGCCCGTATGAACACACTTATAAGGCCTGTCTCCTGTGTGGATCCTACAGAAGCATGGGAGAAATGTAAACGGGCCCTCCATATTCTCCTTTCAGCTATCCTGTGATCCACACCATTACAGATGAGGGAGATGAAGAGAGGAAAACACTGTAGACTATTGAGATGTCCCCAGATAGAGATGGAAAGTCTATTGAGAGTCTCCCCCCCACAGAGAAAGTCTATTGAGAGTCTCCCCCCCACAGAGAAAAAGTATATTGAGAGTCTCCCCCCCACAGAGAAGTATATTGAGAGTCTCCCCCCCACAGAGAAAAAGTCTATTGAGAGTCTCCCCCCCACAGAGAAAAAGTATATTGAGAGTCTCCCCCCACAGAGAAAAAGTATATTGAGAGTCTCCCCCTCACAGAGAAAAAGTCTATTGAGAGTCTCCCCCCCACAGAGAAAAAGTCTATTGACAGTCTCCCCCCCACAGAGAAAAAGTCTATTGAGAGTCCCCCCCCACAGAGAAAGTCTATTGAGAGTTCCCCCCCACAGAGAAAAAGTCTATTGAGAGTCCCCCCCCCCCCCCCCCCACAGAGAAAGTCTATTGAGAGTCCCCCCCCACAGAGAAAATGTCTATTGAGAGAGCCCCACAGAGAAAAAAATGTCTATTGCAATGCCCCCATAGAAAAAATACTAATGAAAGGCCCCCACAGAGAAAGGGGCAGATAAATAGTACATCACCCTCACCTGTTGTGCTGCTGTAGATGACTGAGCTGTCTGAAGGACTTCTGACAGAAAGAGCAGGTGTAGGGTTTCACCCCTGTGTGGATGCGGATGTGCTGGGCCAGATAGCTGGAGTTGGCAAATGACTTAGTGCAGTGGGGACACTTGTGGGGCTTGGACTCAGTGTGGTTTCTGGAAGAAAGAAGAGAAGATAGAGAGAGGGAGGAGGGGAGAACAGTGTTGCTTTTCTTTAAACCTTGATTGATGGGGAAATCACACTTAAACTCCCTCTATTACTCAGTGACTGACTTCTAAAAATTACATTTCTCTAAAACGTAACAGTATTCCACTCTGACTCAAATTCTTTTCAAACTGATCATGTATATATGTATGTATGTATGTATGTATGTGTGTGTGTGTACACGCAATAGAGAAGCAGCAATGTAGAGGTAAGGATACCAGACAGACAGACAAGAGACAGAGGGACTCAAAGTAGAGACTACATACAATCGTGCGCACGCACACACACGGCCTGCGTCTTTCCTTTTCACAGACATCCACACACACCCACCCACACAGTGCTAGCAGCCAATAGAGGGGAGAGGGGCAGGCTAGGTAAAGCCTGTAGGGTAGAGCAGGTCAGGTGGAGCTGCTGTGAGCAGTACCGTGTGTGCTGCTGTAAGTGACTGAGCTGTCTAAAGGACTTCTGGCAGTAGGAGCAGGTGTAGGGCTTGGCCCCGCTGTGGATGCGGATGTGCTGGGCCAGGTAGCTGGAGTTGGCGAATGACTTGGAGCAGTGGGGACACTTGTGGGGCTTGGCCTCTGTGTGAGACTTGGAGTGGATCTGCATGTCTGACTTACTGAAGAAGGTCACAGCACACATCCGGCACCTACGGGACAGAGAGACAGACCAGGGAGGGAGGACGAGTGGGAGAATGGGAAGACATGAAGGAAATGAGGGCATGAGCAGGTGAGAAACAGATAGATGAAAATACAAAAAGCAAGGACAAAGAGACATGGACATGAGAGATGGGCAAGGGGGAGGAAGAGAGTGGAAGAAGGGAGAAGCATGAGACAGCAAGTGGGGAAAAGAAAGGAAGAGAGCAAAAGAAAAAATACAATGGGATAGAAAGCAAAAAAAGGAGCAAATGAAATGAATGAGGGATGTGAACAAAGCAGACAGAAGAGGGAGGGAAGGGGGAAGAGAGAAAGAATCAGCAGGAAAAAGAGCAGATTCTGCTGAAGCAAGAAATAGAAAGACAAACAGATTGCTTGAAAAATAGGGAAACATTTATGAAGGAGAGAAAAAGAGAAAAAAAAGGAAGACAGAAGTAGGCGAAGGAGTGCGTGTCCAATGTGTGCAGGGATGTGTGTGTGGGGCGGATGCATGAGGGAGGCAGAGAACGTGTGTCCATGCTGCAGAGTAAACACAGTGTGTTCCAGAGAGCAGGTACATACACATAGTGAAATACTTCAGCAGGTGTGTGTGCTGCCACGGCATGCAGTGGAGTCGTTCTGTGGTTTGTGTGTGAGAGAAAGAGAAATGCCCGTGCCCAGCAGCACCTAGTGTTCATCCACAGCCTGTGTCTAACCTCTCTGTCCTGACTATCATCTACAACATACAGACATATGGGTGTGCAAGCATTCCACAGCTTCACATTCCTATGGGGATGCACAGCACAGCAGGTGTTTTTTGGCCCTTCTGTGATGCCATAGGTCCGTCCGTACCTGTAGGTCTTGTTGCAGTCTTTCCCGCCGTGGTTCTCGTCTTCGTTGGCGAGGTCGTACGGGTCAGTTGTATAATGCTGCGAAGACATAACCACCTATCAAATGTCACACAAACATTAGAATCACATCCATCATATTAAAAAGGCACACTGTTTTTGTTGTTGCTTAGTCTGAAAATCAATAGCCTGAGCTTAGTCTGGAATTGTTTTAGAGGGAATAGGTTTGATTTTGGTTACTAAGGAGTTACTATGTTATTGGTCTCACCTGCCCCCCTGACGCCAAGTGAGCCAGAATCAACGCCTCATTTCCGGCAGAGAGGGTGTGGCCACCAGCAAGCACCCCCCTCCCTAGTGTTGACTTCTTCTTCCTTCCTCGCTTCAAAGGTGTCGGCATGACGATCACCTGGGGGGTTCCACCTTCCTGTTTCTTGTCTAAGTGAAAAAGGTGTGTCAGAGCTTGACAGTACGTGAGTGAAGTGTGTATTTTTCAGTGTTAGGATAAAGGAGGGTGGAGACAATCGTGTGTGTTACCTGGAGTGTGCAGTGTAGAGACGATCATGGTGGGATGTCCAGAGACAAAGGACTGAGAGGAGGAGGCAGGAGAGACCAGCTGTGTACCTTGAGGGGTAGTGATGACCAGACCCGCTGCAGAGAGGGGAACATTTAAATAAGACACAAAACAGACATTGATGGAAAAAGACAATGCAAAAGTGTGATAAATAGTACACTAACAATAACAATTGACACACACACACACCTGCTGTCATGATACCAGTGGAAGCTACGGGCACCACAGTGATGTTCTGGGTGTGAGGGGGGTGTAGGTGACCCCCTTGGCCCTGCCCCCCTCCCTCCTGCTTGGGGACAGTGAGCATGGTTGTCTGGTAATGAGAGGAGGGGAAGGAAGTGTTCTTCTCCTGGTCCTTCAGTTGCTTCAGGAACATGGCATTCTCAATCTGACAGAGAAAGTGAGAAATCCTTCTTACAAAATTCCAACCTACAAAAATAGTATTTGCTACAATCCAAAGGTGTCACTTGCAATATACTTTAACATTTTAAACGGAAATGTGTTTCACTAAACATACCTGTCCTTGTACAGGCACAGGGGACCAGAAGTACTGAGAGTTAAAATGGGAATCCTCCATAATTTCTGTAATGGAAGAGTAACACGGCCATATCACCACTGGGCCAAACAGCTAATCACTCATCAATTGAAATAAAATTGGCTACATTGTTGTACGTCCGACTGGCACCTTTGGGCGAAAATAATCTTAAATCATTTAAATGTCACTTCACATACATTAGCTAGCTAATGAAACAATAAATGGTAACTATGTTGGTACTTTATTCGGTTAGAAAGCTGAAATATTTGGACACATATTACAATAATTATGCCCCCGGGTTACACAATGATATGACTTGGCTAGCTAGGTCATTTAGCTTCCTACTATAAATGTGCATTGTTGTGGTTGCATAGAAAGGAGGATTGTGCTAGCTCGCTATTACATGGGGTTTCCCCTTCAAAGTAATTAATTTGGTGATGGGTGGTGATACAATGTAGCTAAGCAATAATTCGAACACAAATACGATGTCTAGGTTGCTAACGTTACTTGTTAGCATTTTTCTGAGCTGCAAGTGCAATCCAATTCCTTGCTAGGCGTTTACAGTTAACTAGACGTTCTAATAAAACCACGAGAGGAATGTTATCGGACTCTTGCGTCTTCGACGCCTGTGAAAATAGAAAAAGCAAAGCACAAAAAAAATCGAGGATAAAAAAAAACTGAAGGTGAGAGAGAAAAAAAAACTATCTCGCACAGACTTCCGGCTGTCCAGACAGAGAAGAGACTCGTCGGGTACAAGTCGCTCAAATTGAAAGTGAAGTACTATGATTATGAAGACAAATAACAGCATTTACCCGCGCTGACAGCGCTTTCTCCCTTCCCGTAATTCCCGTAGCCCGATACAGTTCAGAAACTATGTTCAAATCTTTCAGATTTTACAAATTCAACGAGTTTTTTTTCTCTCTTTTTTTTCTATTTTTTTCTTCCTTATGGAGTCGCTTGTCTGCGCTGCACTTCCTTCGAAGAAGGTCGAGTTAAACTCTGTGAAGAAACAAAGCTCTCTGAGTGTGTGGTGATGTCATTTCCGTCGAATGAGGTCTAATTTTTGAAGCTTCAAATTGGTACTATCGCTTTGCTATTAAATATATAAAACGCAAATCAATGCAATTTCTCCTTCTGCGTATTTTACTGCAATGTAATAAACATAAAAAAGTTGTCATGTCCCACAAGAAGTCTAATTTAGTAAGATATCTGAAGCCCAAAGTACAGTGATAATCAGTCCACATGGTGTCACCAAAGATCTTTGGTAATGTTCTGTCTGGTCGCTGTAAGCGCAATCAACAAACACACTTCCGTCAAATAAGGGCGGATATTGCCCTCAACATCCGGTAGGTGAGGTCACACGTAAACACATGGCCGTGCGAAACATTTTACCGTGTTACATTTTTGGTGGAAGAAGTATAGAGTTTTATACACATTCACGCAATGAAAGTTAAAGTCCTCTCCAGGAATCCGGACGACTATGTCCGTGAGACGAAGTTGGATATCCAGCGTGGTAAGTACAGATAGTTAGCCAGCTAGTGCATATTAGCTAACACACAGTTCAATCCACTGTATAGAGCTATAGCTAGCTCAATCAACACTGGCAAAAAAACGTATTCTAACAGTGTATGTAACCTACAGTACCAAGAAATTACGACCCGTCCCTCCATCCGTTCGAGGTGCCAAGAGAATACACCCGTGCCCTGAATGCCACCAAGCTGGAGCGCGTGTTCGCCAAGCCGTTCCTGGCTTCTCTGGACGGCCACAGGGATGGGGTGAACTGCATGGCCAAGCACCCCAAGAGCCTCTCCACAATGCTGTCCGGCTCCTGCGATGGAGAGGTAGTTAACTAACTAACTATACTTTGAGTTAGCAATGGCCTGGTTAAATATGAGTTGATTGCAAATCTAAGAATTATAGGCTACATGTCTAACTTTGGAATGGTCAAACATATATAATGATAAGTCTGTGCATTGAGATGGTGCATCTAAATGACCTGTTTATACTGTAAGACTAACTGATTTGTTTCTCAGCTGAAGGTGTGGAATCTAACCAAACGTGAGTGTGTTCGTACACTCCAGGCCCATGAAGGCTTTGTCAGGGGGATGGTCGTCCGCTTCTGTGGCACCTCCTTCTTTACGGTACAGTATCTGTTCCACTATCCAGGGTTGTATTCACTAGGGCACACTGTAACTTAATGTTGTGCAATGGACAAGTTCACATAGAACCTTCTGGCCCATTTGCTTCCGTTTCCTGTCTAGTGGATACTAACCAGACCAGGGGTATATTCATTACTCGGATTCCGTTGCAACAGACCAAACATTTTGCAACGGAATCCAAGTAATGAATAGACCCCTGGTCTGGTAAACTGTTTACCGTTTAAGTAAACAGAAAGGTCCCTCCCAGTTTCAATCTGAATTGCTCTAATAGAAACTCTTGTTTTGGTTGCAATTTTTTTTCCATTTGGAGTAAACAGTTTCCATTGCAAAATGTTTTACAACAGACTAAATTAATTCACCCCTGGGTTCATCTCACAGAATGGTTGCCATCTGCTGAATTATAGGCTTGTGACACAACTTCATTATGAATCAACCTCGAACTTCTGTGAAAGTAAACATGCTTGTGTTTCTGAATAACAGGTTGGTGATGACAAGACTATAAAACAGTGGAAGATGGAGACTCCCAGCTACGGAGAGGAAGAGGAACCTCTCAATACTATTCTTGGAAAGGTATGGAGGAGGACGTGTCTGTCTGTCATTATTCTGCTCAGTTAATATCTCAGAGCGTGTATCTCTGACCAAACCTATCGGATTTCATTAAGCAACGCTGTAAAATGTGCATACCATCGAGTGGACCGATCATTAAAGATTGTGATGATGATAAGAATTATGGGTTTGGAGATATTCCTTACAGTCAGGGTGACTGGTTGTTGTAATGTATTCCCTCAAGTCTGTGATGATGATTGAGGATGTTTGTTCCTTCCAGTCTGTGTTCACCAGCATCGACCACCACCAGAAGGAGGGTGTGTTTGTGACGTGTGGCCAGCAGGTGGATATCTGGGATGAGCAACGCAGCAGCCCCATCCGCTCCTTCTCCTGGGGCGTGGACAGTTTCAGCTGCGTCCGCTTCAACCCTGTAGAGGTAATCAACTCTTTCCCTGTGTGGATTGTAGCAGAAGTAGTATGATTCCTGATCATGGATCAGGTCCATATAATCTTGTTAATTATAATCTGAAAGGCAAAGCTGGTCCTAAATTAGCACTTCTGCTCTGTGACTCTTGGTGAATACAGACCCTGACATTGCTATAGAACAGACACAAGGCGTAACCCAGACACGTCACAGAGGCTATAAAGCTGAAGTATCCGTTTTAGAATGTTTTCTGACCACCAAAATGTATAGTAGTGAGAGGAAGTCCAGTCGCGGGTGGTGGGAGAGGATGGGACTAGGTGAAACTGGGATGACATTCTGCAAATTCTCATTGTTGAAACAATACATTTTTCTGTTCCCAAAATTAGAATCTGTTACGAACACAGTGTACTAATATTTATAGATTTGACGCTTTGCCAAACTGGGGGAAAAAATGCGTTGTTTAGAAGGAGTGCATGGTCGAATTGAGATTGTGCGCACACACACACCCCACAGAGGAGGCGTTCCCTAATGGAAATATGCAAATACATGCTAAAACGCACCAATAGGATCTTGCTAGCTCGTGCTTGGCTTTGCCTACCTCCTTGCTTGTTATGCCCACTATGCTTTGCCTGCTCAAACTGTAAACGACACAGATTAACTATCTTGTGTTTGTTATAGATATCTTTGGCTATAGCCTCCATTCACCACAATAATGGAGGCTATACCCATATCAGGACTATGTAGGTCAAAGGTTGTATAAAACACAGAATTGTATGACTTTTAGAAAAATGTTTAGTTGACCTTCCTGCTTTTCTCCTCAGACTGAACTTCTAGCAAGTTGTGCCTCTGACAGAAGTATTGTGCTGTATGACATGAGGGAAGCGACACCTCTTAAAAAGGTACATTTCTACGTTTACATCCCAAATGACACCCTATTTAGTACACTACCATTTGACGAGGGCTCGTAGGGTGCTGTTTGGGATGCTACCCATTAGAACTGCACAAGTAATCGAAATTGACATGTGCAATATCCATATCGCAAGAGGCTGCAATATTTTGAATTGCCACTTAGCCATCTGTCTAACGCCCGTTTTTAAAAACTTTTGATATATTACTCTAGTTGAAGAGTTCTCCTTCTCTCCTCTTTTGGCCGCTTCCCAATCTCACACACAAAGCCCCGGCCCCTGTCACTCAAGCAGGCAGTTCCTCGTGCTCCAGATTCACTGCATGCATTGACCAAACAGCATGCAGTCAACAGATTTCTTTCTAACAAGAACGACACAGCTTTCCACTTTGCTTCTTAATATAAATTCACCTTTTCTTTATTTTTCTATTCGTTTGTGTAACTTGCACTCTGCAAAACACTCATTAGCTGAAAATGTGCCTAGAATTTCTTAGCAAGGCTAATCGCTTCCTAGCTAATTCCACTGATTGCAAATCTTGCTAGAAATCTTTTGCTCTAATATTGGACAATACCAATGGTGGAGTATATCATTGTTTGTGAAACAGCTTGTTCTTATCAGAGGAAAAGGATAATAATATTGTAAAGTCTTTGTCTGAATGTACCTATTTATTTAAATCTAATTAGGGTCCCATTTAATTTAGTTGACTGAACACATTCTCATTTACAGCAATGACCTGGGGAATAGTTACAGGGGAGAGGAAGGAGCCCTTTAGGTAGCCAGATTAGGAATTCAGGACAACGGGGTTAACACCTCTACTCTTACGATAAGTGCCATGGAATCTTTAGTGACCACAGGGAGTCGGGTCAGAGGCAAGGCAGCAGTGGGATGCAGGATGGTAGGCTGCTGGCCATGGGAAACATGGTAAACGCTGACCAACACTTTGGTTCTTACTCTGTCACAACCATCTCCTCCCTTTCCTCGTTGTCATGCCAAACAAAACTGCATTCCAAGTAGCCACTGTATTCCAACCATAACATTTGAATGATCATTCTATTTCTATGATTCCAACAGGAAAACCAAGTGTTTTGATGTAAAATCGCAATCTCAATATTTGGTAGAAAAATTGGCGTTAGATTTTTTGCCCATATCGTCCAGCCCTACTGCCCATGACTTTGCCCTTTACTAAACTCATTTCCCATTCCATACTGTCCTCTCATTACTGGAATGTGTCTAATGGTTAGTGTATTGAAGAATGAATGTGTGATTTCCTATATAGGTAATCATGAATATGAGGAGCAACACTTTGTGCTGGAATCCCATGGAAGCCTATAACTTTACCTGCTCTAATGAAGATTACAAGTGAGTGATGCAATTCAACATGTGTTGAGTTTACAACATGTTCACCACATCACATAGGCCTCATTCATTCCTGGAGAGAAGTTTGTATTTCCAATGCTAATAATGATTTTGTTCATGCAATTGTTTGGGGAGTCATAGAATTATTATTTCTAATGTACATTTACACTTATTTTACAATAACAGCATGTCTCACGAGTGTTTGTATTTACTGTCCTTGCACCACAAATGAGAGAAGCACGGTGGTGTGTGTTAACATCTCTTCTTTGTATTTATTAACCAACCGCATGCGTTTCCTGCCCCTTCAGTCTGTATACATATGATATGAGGTACCTGGACAAGCCTTTCACCGTCCACATGGACCATGTCTCAGCCGTGCTGGATGTAGACTACTCTCCAACTGGTAAGGAGTTTGTCTCGGCCAGCTTTGACAAGACCATCCGCATCTTCCCCAAAGACAGTGGCCACAGCAGGTTAGTGGTGCCAGGGGTTCAGACACTGGGTTCCAGCAGCTTGCTGGCTACTCCAGGGTTGTTGTTCTGAATCCTACGTCTCCGTGTGTGTTTATCATCAGCTTTGATGTATTTATTTTTGTACAGCAACATTGTGTTCAGTGTGTGTGGTTGTGTGTGTGACTTCACAGGGAGGTGTACCACACCAAGCGCATGCAGCACGTCATCTCCATAAAGTGGTCGTCAGACAACAAGTACATCCTGAGTGCTTCAGATGAGATGAACATCCGACTGTGGAAGGCCAACGCTGCTGAGAAGTTGGGATTGGTGAGACACAGTCCTCTTCCTCTCCTTTAGAAGTAGTGTACGCACGTCCTGTAACTTGCAGGTGTCGGGTATCAAAGTAATGTCATGAAAGAAAGATGGATCCCAGATACATTTTTAGTTCTTACCAATAACTGATAGGCCCATATGCTAATATTCTGATGCATTTGTTGGAGCTCTGATTTTGGCCTTCCGTTTTGCGAGTTTGCTGGATTCCTCAACCTGCCATGGCCTGATGCCCACTGTGGTACGCTCTGCATGGTAAGAGAGAGAGAGGCCAGGGTGCCAACAGCAGTGGCACTGCCAAGGGCTCTGATGGATGCTGACTGACTTGGAACAGAATCACTTTCAATAAGTACAATGGATCAATAGGGACAGCAGAGCAGGGTTAGTGACAGACTGGAGCTATTTGGAACTCTTGATTACCAATAGACACAGTCTGACCAGTCAGTCAGTGTGGGCAATGTGGCACTATAGAGTGGATTTAAAGGGATAGTTCACTAAAATGTATTTTTGGGGAAATAGTGACTTGAATTACTTAGAGGTGTTCCAGCAGGCTAACGTTAGCATCGCCCAGCCCAAATATTGGATGTACTTTTTGCCCACTTTGGCATTACTGTTATGTTTTCTTTAACCTCTTAACTCTCTGTATGTTCAATACATTATTTACACATTGCCTGAAATATAAGGTTCTGTTTTGCGTATCTTAAACATTCTAACACCATCTAGCCTTACTCCTTTCATCTGATGCCAAAACCAGCATTTAGCGTACAAGGATGAATTGCAAGGGAGATGAATGGATGTTGTTTGGTGCCATCTCCAATATCCATCCCCCTTCTGCTTCGCTCTTCCTTATTCCCTTAATGCAGCTTAACACTGGAGAATTGGGAACATTTTGGCACTTGTTTTACTGTCAGTGTATAAGAGGTGATTTATTCTGTAGCTTTGCACTTAAACAGATCAGACGAGCCCAGCTGCTATCAGCAGTTTGAATAGGCCCAATCACTTAAAGAGAGAGGCCACTCTGGAAATAATGAAGCATTAACAATCAAGTTGGACTGGAGGGTCTTTAATTAAAAATAAATGCTGAATCAAGGCTGTCTGTCAGATCTCAGGAAGAGTGGAAGTCTTCAGCCTGTTTGTTGCAACTGCAGTGTCTCTCTCTGGTTTTTGGCTTTTGATGCCTTTCTATGAGATTACCTTTGACCTCACTGTGACTGTGTCATTCTTTTTTGTCCCGTGATCCTATTTTTCATGTTACTTGGAGTAACATTGACCTTTGACATATTGTAAATTCACCTTTTGAAATCGCACCAATTATTGTATGTATCACACATTCTCATGACAGTCATGAGAAGTATGGCTATATATAGCCTATACATACAGCAAGCTCAAAGTATTGGGCAGTGACACATTCTTTGTTTTTGGCTTTGTACGCCAGCACTTCACACTCCATATCAGGTGAACCGTTTAGAAATGACAGCACTTTACACTCCATATCAGGTGAACCGTTTAGAAATGACAGCACTTTACACTCCATATCAGGTGAACCGTTTAGAAATGACAGCACTTTTCACTCCATATTAGGTGAACCGTTTAGAAATGACAGCACTTTTCACTCCATATTAGGTGAACCGTTTAGAAATGACAGCACTTTTCACTCCATATCAGGTGAACCGTTTAGAAATGACAGCACTTTTTGTACAGTTGGGGGGACTATACAAAAAGTGCTGTCATTTCTAAACGGTTCACCTGATATGGAGTGAAAAGTGCTGTCATTTCTAATGGGGGGGCCATTTTACGAAGACCAAAAGTATTGGTACAAATTCACTTGTGTAGTGAAGAGTTGAGTATTTGGTCCCATATTCCTAGCACACAATGTTTACATCAAGCTTGTGAATATACAAATTTGTTGAATGCTTTTGCTGTTTGTTTTGGTGGTTTCAGATCATTTTGTGCCCCATAGAAATGAATGGTAAATAAGGTATTATATCATATTGGAGTCACTTTTATTGTAAATAAGAATAAAATGTTTCTAAATACTTCTACGTTAATGTGGATGATACCATGACCAAAACACACAGCTACCATGACCAAAACTCACAGTAAATGCATCCAAAAATGTTGTAGTCACAGGTTTAATGTAATCATTGCGTGCTAGGAATGTGGGACCAAATACACACATAAGTGAATTTGCCCCAATACTTTTGGTCCCTTAAATGGTTGTGGGAATTTCTAAACGGTACACCCGATATGGATGAAAATACCCTCAAATTAAAGCTGACAGTCTGCACTTTAACCTCAGTCATTGTATCATTTCAAAACCAAAGTGCTGGAGTACAGAGCCAAAACAACACATTTGTCACTGTCCCAATACATTTGGAGCTCACTATCTCTGGAAACACGGCTCATACAGCTACATAACACCTTAAGCCTACTACTCATTTTCTATTGAAAGAGCGTGGAGGCCATCACTGCAGAGTCAGTGTTGCTCTGCTCCTTTTTCACTGTAAATGTTCAGGTTTTCATAAATAACATTTAACAGGTTGTTGGCCTGGTCTAAGGGAAGCAGTGTACCTCAACATCAGCAGCAGCTATTAGCTAATCTCCCTTCAAATTGAATTGATTATAATTAGAATAAAAGCCTTGGAAGAGTGGCCAATTAGAGATCCTCGGAAACTACGTCCGGAGAGAATGAGAGACGCTCAAGATTTTTTATGAGGGAGAGGAAGGGAGATGGAGAGTGAAGGGTGTGTTGGATGGCTGTCTACAGCCTGCTCTCGGACCATTCATTCAGATTAGAATGTGAATGTTTTTTATGTACTACTTACTGTGCTAGGACTGGTCGATAGGTTGGTCGTTAGGCTGTTAGTCGACCAGTATTGTTTTTAGTTGAGCAGTAGTAAATATACCGGACCAGACACCTACTTATTTACGAGTTTTTCTTTGTTTTTTCTCTACATTGTAGAATAGTAGTGAAGACATCAAAACTATGAAATGGCACACAGGGAATCATGTATTTTAACCAAAAAGTGTTAAACAAATCAAAATATATTTTATATTTGAGATTCTTCAAAGTAGCCACCACTTGCCTTGTGGCAGCTTTCCACACTCATTCTCTCAAACAGGTAGTCACGTGGAATGCATTTCAATTCCTTTTTAACAAGGCAAACCTGTTATTTGTGGAATTTACCTCTGCCACAGAGGATAAGGTCATTAGAGTAACTGCACCTCAGATTACAGCCCAAATAAATGTTTCTCAGAGTTCAAGTAATAAACACATCTCCACATCAACTGTTGAGATGCAGAATGCTGTGGTAGCCATGCTGGTTAAGTGTGCCTTGAATTCTAAATAAATAACTGACAGTGTCACTAACAAAGCACCATCACACCTCCTTGCTTTACGGTGGGAACCACACATGCGGAGATCATCCGTTCACCTACTCTCTAGTCTCAAAGACACGGCGGTTGGAAACAAAAATCTCACATTTGGACTCATCAGACCAAAGGACAGATTTCCACCGCTCTAATGTCCACTGCTTGTGTTTCTTGTACAAGCAAGTCTCTTCTTCTTATTGGTGTCTTTTAGTAGTGGTTTCTTTGCAACAAATCAACCATGAAGGCCTGATTCACACAGTCTCTCTGAACAGTTCATGTATTATTATTCCAGTCTTTTACCGATCTCATTGTCGGAGTGGACACATATTTTGTGCGCGCCGCAAACAATGCTACACTTGTGTGAAACAAGTTTTGGTTTGTTTCATTCCATTATTTGTTTTGTCAATTTAGTCATTGTCTTGTTTGGAGTGCTCCTGTCAATATTGAGTAAGGACACGCAACTGATTTTACGCATTGAAGTTGGCCTATAGGCTACCTGGCCTGCTCGCAAATGTAGGCATATAAATGTGCCCATTTGGGGATCTAATAGTATTTCTGATTGGCTTAATGCACCACTGCAAGCTGTGGAGCTTCTCTAATATTTTCTTCACCTCAAACAGCAAGCAAACTAAGTCTGTTTTTACATCCATTGAGAATGACAATAATTCCTACATGTATTTGAAAAATCTTTCGAGCTCTCTCCCTTTCCATAGCCAAAAAATGTCATACCCTGATCTAGTGGAAACGTCATAAAATAGGCCTACCTGATTACTTGTTATCCGTTGTGGCTTTATAGGATATTTTTTACATAGTTGGCAATATAAGTTACGTTTTAGGTTTAAAATGTTCATTTAGATTTGGATTACATTTTGATAAACTAAATGACAATGATTTTGAGATACGAAGACGTTATTATAAATGAAATTGTTGCACAAAAATGTGCATATGAGAACCATAACTGGATCTCAGATCGGTAGAAATGGTAAGATAAATTGCCAAAGTTTCCCGACTTCTCATATAGCCTATTACCGAAATCTTCGGGAGAGTAACTGCAGAATCTGCGAAAGCCAGTAGGAACGGGAGGAAGATAGTCGGGACAGGTTTTTTTTCCCCTTCTGGTTAACTTGATCTCTTGCTCCCTCTTGAGTATTTAAAAAAATCTTATTTAATCAAACAGTGAGCATCAGACAGCTCATGTATGTATGTATGTATGTATGTATGTATGTATGTATGTGTGTATGTATGTATATATGTGTGTGTGTGTGTGTGTGTGTTATTTTATTAAAACGCATAGGGTGTGTCTATATGGAAAATTACACGTTTATACATTTCGACCAATCAATGGTCGAAAGAAGAGACTACATTCAGTGATCCAAGATGGTTTTTGGTTGGGGACAGCCCTATACTGTAGATGATTGCGAATATTTTACCGTCTTATAACTAAACATGGGGCCTATCGTTCAGTCATAATATCCAAGTCACAAAGATGAACGAGCAGTAGTAGGTGTTAAAGATAACTGTATCCAAAGATGAACATTTTCAAACCTGCTTTTCCCCATGGTTTAACGTCCCAGGGGACAGTCATACAGTTAAACAATTTGATTTAGATTTCAGTTTTCCCATGAAAATGTTGTCATTATGGACGGGCAATCAGTGTATACTGATAAATGAGGCTCCCAAGTAAACCTCAGTAGTAGATTGAAATCTCTTTTGTTTGTTTATTTTCTCTCCCTTTCTCTTTTTCTTTTCTCCTTACCTACTATTTATTTTTCTCTGTCCCCCCCCTGTGGTCTAGCTGGCTCCTAGGGAGAAGGCAGCTGTGAACTACAGCCAGAAGCTGAAGGAGAAGTTCCAGCACCACCCTCAGATCCGCCGCATCTCGCGCCACCGCCACCTGCCAAAGTCCATCTACGGCCAGAGCAAGGAGCTGCGTGTCATGAAGGAGGCTCGCCGCAGGAAGTATGGGCTCCTCCTTTACCCACGCCTCTACTGTCTACCCTACAGTGGCTTTCTGTTCTTAACTATATCTGCACATATCCTCAATACTCTTGTTTGGAACAGTCTAACCACAGAAGTCTATATGTTACAGTATGTATATCAGTAGAATTGACTTCTTGGTGAAGTGCTTGGGAAGGTTAGTGTTGTTTTGGACGTTATTTGTCTGTGTTGATGGGAGGAGGTTTTCGGGTGGTTGACCTGGTCTGTGGCCTTGCCACAAAGGAAACTGTCAATCTCTGTTAACACAGTAGGTTCAGAACTACCCTGGCCTCTGTCCAAGTATGGCAGAAGGTCCATGTAGTGGTTGAGGCCGTAGCTGGCTGCCAGAATAGGTCTGACTGCCCTACCAAGGCACACTTACCCTAATGGGCGACAGGATGGTCCCTCATGACTTGGTCATCATGGGCTTTTTGCTCATTTACACTAAAGTCTCTAAGGGGATGTGATGGTGTCATCATGACCAGTTTATGATTCATCAAATATTAGTCTGTGTTGGTTTTTGGTCCTGAAACGTAGTAACACATTATTGTAATATATCATCCATGTGTACCTAGGAGCTGTGACTGAAGGCAGTGTAGCCTAGATGCTCTGTGTATTTTTCACATGTCATTATTAGTGTATTCTACATTTTATGACATCAGTCCACCTGTCTGGCACTAACTCCTTTGTGTACTCTGCTAACGGTTCTCTCTCTGTGTCTGAATATTCTCATGATTTGGTTCCTGATGTTTGAGTTAATTTCTGCCTCATTGTGTGTCCCAGGGAGAGGAACGTACGCAAGCACAGCAAGCCTGGCTCCATGCCCGTGGTGACAGAGAAAGAGAAACATGTGGTCACCGTTGTGAACTAGGACGCCAGTGACAGTATGGCGTTGGAGGACTGAAGGACTACTCTGCCTCTACAAACACTTGGGCCACGTTCAGACATACACAGCTAGTGTTGCAAAATGTCGGGATGTTTCCCAAATTCCTCTGGTTTTCCAGAAATTCCACGTACTTGGATTTCCTGCTTGGTCCCTCATGGTTCCAGGACACAGGAGGTTGGTGGCACCTTAATTGGGGAGGATGGGCTTGCGGTAATAACTGGAGCAGAATGGGATCAAATACATGGTTTCCATGTGTTTGATGTCATTCCATTTGCTCTGTTCCGGCCATTATTATGAGCCGTCCTCCCCTCAGCAGCCTCCTGTATTCCAGGAATATTCCAAACTGGATTTCTGACAAACCTGGCCACTTGGGAAAGATACCAGAATTTTGCAACCCTGCACACAATGCTGTGGATCCTTTCAGTTATATTCATGACATTCTAATCTGCAACGTTCAAAAGACTGCACCCTCCTGAACACAACCCTATCTAAAACTTTGAAAGAACTCATTCCACCTCTCCAAGGCTTATTACAAAAGAGAAATATGGGTCAATATTGTGAAGTTTGATGACATAAGTGTCCCAACTGTCATGGTAAAACTTCCTACCCCCAGATGATGACTACATGAATGCTATCGTTGGAACAGTAATTTGGGGATGATATTGTATTGAAATAAGAATACACTAGAAACCAAGAAGAACAACATGCGTCAAATATCACCAGAAGGTTTATTTTAGAAAATATCTTAAATGTTTGTCCTCCCTACACCACCACATACCTTCAGCTATTGTTTACTGATTCAGTAACCTTAGATTGCATGATGCTAAGGGTTGACTATATTGACAGTGATTTTTGTATTTATTGATACACTGCTAATAAAGATGTGGTATGATATTTTTGGGTCTGAAATGAGTACTGTTTTTTTGGTAGGCAAAATACACTGATTCTCATATCGATGCGACTTTTCAACACTTTATTACATTTTTAAAAAATATACAATTAATATCCAAGGTGCTCAGATTAGCATCATTTGTGTTTTGTTTGGCATATTTTAGTAATATATTTCTGAATGGTTATTTTAATGTGCCCGAGTTCTAGTAACCAAGGAGGTCTGTATTGTAATTGATATACCTACAGTTGAAGTCGCCAGTCTACATACACTTAGGTTGGAGTCATTAAAACTCGTTTTTCAACCACTCCACAAATTTCTTGTTCACAAACTATAGTTTTGTCAAGATAGTTAGGACATCTACTTTGTGCTTGTAATTTTTCCAACCAATTGTTTACAGTCAGATTATTTCATTTATAACTCACTGTCACAATTCCAGTGGGTCAGAAGTTTACATACACTAAGTTGACTGTACCTATAAACAGCTTGGAAAATTCCAGAAAACGTTTGACGTCATTGGAAAATCAAAAGCCAAGAGCCTCAGTAAATGAATTGTAGACCAAGTCTGGTTCATCATTGGGAGCAATTTCCAAACGCCTGAAGGTACCACGTTCATCTGTACAAACTATAGTGCGCAAGTATAAACACCAGGGGGAGGCTTGCAAGCCGAAGAACACCATACCAACTGTGAAGCACGGGGGTGGCAGCGTCATGTTGTGGGGGTGCTTTGCTGCAGGAGGGGTTGGTGCGTTTCACAAAATGGGTAGGTAAGAAAATTCTGTGGATGTATTGAATACAACCTCTCAAGACATCAGTCAGGAAGTTAAAGCTTGGTCGCAAACGGGTCTTCCAAATGGACAATGACCCCAAGCATACTTCCAAAGTTGTGGAAAATGGCTTAAAGACACAAAGTCAAGGTATAGGAGTGGCCATCACAAAGCCCTGACCTCAATCCTATAGTTAATTTGTGGGCAGAACTGAAAAAGCTTGTGCGAGCAAGGAGGCCTACAAACCCGACTCCGCTACACCAGCTCTGTCAGGAGCAATGGGCCAAAATTCACCCAACTTATTGTGGAAGGCTACCCGAAACATTTGACCCAAGTTAAACAATTTAAAGGCAATGTGATGAAAGAAATAAAAGCTCAAATAAATAATTCTCTACTATTATTCTGACATTTCACATTCTTAAAATAAAGTGGTGATCCTAACAGACCTAAAACAGGACATTTTTTACTGTCAGGAATTGTGAAAAACTGAGTTTAAATGAGTTTGGCTAAAGTGTATGTACACTTCCGACTTCAACTGTATGTTGCAGGGCCGTCAAACACAAAATTAGACAGATTTTTTTTACCAATGATTTTTTAGCATTGTGACTCAAGGTGCATGATATTGTATAGGGGTTACTGTAGATGAAGGTTTCGTTGGCTGTGACAAGTGTTAAGTATGCCACCAGAAAGGATCCCCAAAGTTCCCTTCAGGTGGACAACAACTGGAAAGAGCAGGAGAGGCAGGCCAAAAACTCCCTAGCGACGGAGAGTAGTGGCTGAGCTTGAAGTGATGGGTCTCATGGGATAGCACAAGCTGTGGCCAAAGATGGAGACTGATGGCAGAAGATTGTTGCAGCCTTATGTACCGCCCGAGATACAAAGAGGATTAAGTAAAGCAGTAGCTACAAGTTCAACACACTTTTATCAGTGTTTTGGTGTTTAATGATTTCTTGGCATTCTGACTCAAAGTGGATTAGCTTGTGTTGGGCTCAGTGTATTGATGCTAATGGACTTGTTCTTTATGAGGTATAGTGTTCAATCCACTTTATCACGGAAGGATTTAGCTATGATGCTTATGCCTTATTTCATAATCCTATCAAACCTGGATCACGAGCACGGTTTGGGAAGGGGGGATGTTAGGACTGGACCTTCGGATGAGGGGTTATGATTGGGCCTTGAGATGAGGGGTTAGGGCTGGGCCTTCGGTCAAGGGGTTAGAACTGTGCCTTCAGTTGAAGGGTTAGGGCTGGGCCTTGAGATGAGGGGTTAGGGTTGGGCCTTGATAAGGGATTAGGACTGAGCCTTCGGGTAAGGGGTTAGGTCTGGACCTTGGGATGAGGGGGCTGAGCCTTGGGATGGGGTGAGAGTGGATAAGAGAGGTGTTTGACATGATGGGACTAAAATGTTAAGAAGCAGTGTCACAAGAAGCAGCTGATACATCAATGATAGACATGGACTGTGTTGGTGCTAGCTTTTTTCTAGGACAAATGTTTTTTATTTGTTATTATTGTACCTGGATGGTTAAAAGTAGTATAAAGTGTTACCAAATTAGGAATATGAATGCTGCATAACACAACTTTATTCATACCTCCAGTTGGAGAGGCAATCCTATCAGAAGAGAATGTGTGCTGCTCAACAATATGCTGCTGCACCACACAGCAAACTGGACAGCGACATGGTGTTGAAATGCACATTTCTAATGTGCCAGTTTTATTGTGTGCTGATGAAGATTTTAACTTTCGCTGTACATTTCACATCACCTTTCTTCCGAAAATGCTCTTTAACAGGCAAATGTTTTTTATAATATGGTCCAGCTGCAAATGACCTCCAGTCCGTGTTTTGCAAATGCCTGATGTCAACGAAAATACGTCGACAATCGCCCCTCTCCCCTTCCTTTTTCATGAGCCACTCGCGCTCAGCTTTGTTCTACGCGTCTCCATCGCTCCGCCTACTCTTCCTATCAGGATTTTTTCATTGCATCCATTTTTGTGCATTTAAGAAATCTCCAAGAATTATAAACCTGGAGGAAAGCGAGAAAGAGAGTGTGGGGCAAGGACTCGAAAGAAAAACTAACAAACAAGGAAAGAGGCGACGTCTTTATTTCAAAATGCGAGCAAACCCATTCTAAAGGATGACCGCGATGGGTTAGACAGGATTTAACATGATTGCAAAATAAAAGGCAAGAGCTCTATTCTATATTTCTCTACAATTCATCCGTGAATGGAATAGGATAATTGTGTTTGGAATGCTTGTTTCCAGAAGACCGTACATTTTGGTTATAAAACCAAAGGGCCTCTGTCCAGCATCTCCAGTGTATGTCTCATAGGCTACTGGAATTGGGGAGTTTGTGTGAGAATTAGGCGATCATTCTGTTGGATGACCGCGATGGGTTAGAATTAGTTGGGTCTTGTGTTCCTCACCGATTAATTTCTCTGTATTTATTATGAGCTGTAGCAGCCTGCTATAACAAAACCGCTGAATCCCATTCAGATAAGGTTCGTGTATTGGGTGGAAATTGAGGCTATATAGAAAGCATGTCTGCATTCCTTGTAAAAATGAACATTTTGACATATTGTGTCTTATTATTAAAGCCCAAATATACCGGCATGCGTCAGAATATATGTGAACAATCCAACCGAAATGTCTTGCATTAGGGTGGCCTATGCTAGTGGTTATGATTATGAATACAATAACCACACCAATTGAATATTTCAGCCTAATATTAGAGAGAAGCCATATGATTTTGAAATTAGGCAATTTTCTATTCAAATTAAGTATATTCATTCTATCACTCAATGTTGGTCTTTAAAAAAAAAAAATGTTATTATTATTATTTTTTAGCAATTGTGTGTAGCGATGTCAGCTCCACTCGGGCCCCGGGGCCCAGGCGCCCCCCCGCCGGCTGGAGCCCTACCCGACCTGCCGGACCTCAGCCACCTCACCGAGGATGAGAGGAAGATCATCCTGGGCGTCATGGACCGACAGAAAAAGGAAGATGAGAAGGAACAGTCAATGCTAAAGTAAGCCATTATGATTCGCTATCATTCAAACGTGTGTGAGAGAGAGAGAGAGTGGAGAAAGAGAGAGAGTCATTGTGGGGACATCGCGCGCTAACTGTCACGTCAGCCGTGCTCGTGCAGTGAGTGCTGGGTTGGGGTAACCCTGTTGTAACTGGTTGTCGCGAGCTGGAGCTGATCACATTTCAGGGTTACGTAGCCTACGTCCTGCACATGTTGCCTGTTCTAATGGGCTGATCGTTCTGAGTGTAGAGAAGATATATTTATGAACATCATTGCCTGTAGAAATAGCTTTTACAATAAGGCAGCATGTTGGCTATGCATTTAGTCTGTTCTCCAAATGAATTTTCGGATAATATGAGCAGGGAGAAGAATCTTTGAGTCGGCTGAATATGCTTCAGTAGCCTATGCCTTTCAACAGTTAGCAGTGCATTTGAATCCTAGGCTATTAAGCGGCCTTCTCACTCTGTTGGCTTTGGGTTGGGTTAGCAACGGGCGCCATCTTCGCGTCAAATCATACTACTTCCTTTTCAATCACGTACATATTACACAACAATGATGAAACAATGGCGTTTGAATAAATAATTAGATATGTCCTGTATAATGATTTTCAACGTTAGCCTATCTGTCAGTGTTATAAAAACGGGAACGTTCCTTCTCCTGTGTGTGCAGAATCAGATGTCGCTGAGCATTTCAGCACCACGGCGCTGTCCAGTTCTAGGCATAGAGCAGCAGCACAGTCCTATGCCGTTGACGCTTGCGCGTTTAGATGGATCATTCATTGCTATTCATAGGCTAAACTTTGTGTGCCAAATTATTGACATGCATTTGACAACGCTTTTAGTGTGATACTGAATATTGAACACAGTTATCTCTATCTAGTCACTTCCTGCATATATTTTATTATCCTCATGAAACAACCGGTTGTGTTTCCATAAACTGTAACTTCATTTTTTGTGGAAAAGTCTCAAACATCCACTATTTTACTGTGGTTTTGGGATTATATTAAGACTGCTGTATTTTTTTCATCTACTTTCCTCTCCTTAAGTCTTTGGAATTTGAATAGATATGAGGAGATATTGTACCACAGGTTGGTTCTGATGAGTTCCCTCGTGGATCTACACAGTGGTTCAAGGGCCAACATGCAGGTTTTTCCAAAGAGCCTTTTGGATTCCAGATGTTCGTCCTTTTCTTAGTCCCAAATGGCACACTATTTCCTTTATAATGCATTACTTTAACCTATGGGCCCTGCTCAAAAGTAGTGCACTCTATAGAGAATAGAGTACCATTTGTGATGCACACCTTGTCTGAAGTACCTCCAGACACTGATGATTTCCGTCATCGGGTAAATATTAACAGTTGGGTTTGTTCTGATGGGGACTGGGGAGGAAGTCGCCTAGTGGAGCAATACTGTGGTAAATATGACTCACAGACTCCATAACGGAAGGCAGGCCACCTCAGTTTGTGGTGCTGCCTGCGTGTGAATCATCCCTGGCTGTTTTTCCCATCGCTGAGTGCTTTTTGTATTCCTCTCTCTCTCTCTCTCTCTCTCTCGCTCTCTCTTTCTCTCTCTCTCTGTCCCTCTTTCCCTTTCTTTCTCTTCTCTTGTCTTCTCTCTCTCACGCTCTCTCGCCCTCTCTCTGCCGTCTCTCTCTCTCTCGGAGGTAAAGCGATTGTCAGCTTTAGTCACTCACAGCCATGCAGGCTGCCTGTGATGTCAGAGCCTAGTGTAGCACAACTAACTGAGTGTGTGCAGCAAGGATGCTAGTCTACCTTACAGGCGACATGGTCACTCAGTCACTGTTTCTAAAGTTCATTATTTTCAGACACACAGAGACTGGGGTGTTTTTACATTGTTTAAATGAACCTTTATTTAACTAGGCAAGTCAGTTAAGAACATATTCTTATTTACAATGACGACCTACCAAAAAACAAAAGGATTCCTGCTGGGATGGGGGCTGGGATTAAAAATGTAAAATTAAATACAGGACAAAACACACATCACAACAAGAGAGACACCACAACACCACATAAAGAGAGACCTAAGACAACAACATAGCATAGCAGCAACACATGACAACACAGCATGGTAGCAACACCACACGACAACAACATGGTAGCAACACAACATGGCTGCAGCACAACATGGTACTAACATTATCGGGCACAAAGGGGCAAGAAAGGTAGAGACAACAATACATCACACGAAGCAGCCAAAACTGTCAGTAAGAGTGTCCATGATTGAGTCTTTGAATGAAGAGATGGAGATAAAACGGTTCAGTTTGAGTGTTTTTTTGCAGCTCGTTCCAGTCTCTAGTTGCAGCGAACTGAAAAGAGGAGCGACCCAGTGATGTGGGTGCTTTGGGGACCTTTAACAGAATGTGACTGAGGATGATGGCTGCAGTAGGTATCTCAGATAGGGGGAATGAGGTCTGAGTTTTTTTTATTTTATAAATAAGCATCAACCAGTGGGTCTTGCGATGGGTAGAGATGTTGGGCTGGGATGTGGCTAATGCAGAAATACAGTGCCTTGCGAAAGTATTCGGCCCCCTTGAACTTTGCGACCTTTTGCCAGGCTTCAAACATAAAGATATAAAACTGTATTTTTTTGTGAAGAATCAACAACAAGTGGGACACAAACATGAAGTGGAACGACATTTATTGGATATTTCAAACTTTTTTAACAAATCAAAAACTGAAAAATTGGGTGTGTAAAATTATTCAGCCCCTTTACTTTCAGTGCAGCAAACTCTCTCCAGAAGTTCAGTGAGGATCTCTGAATGATCCAATGTTGACCTAAATGACTAATGATGATAAATACAATCCACCTGTGTGTAATCAAGTCTCCGTATAAATGCACCTGCACTTTGATAGTCTCAGAGGTCCGTTAAAAGCGCAGAGAGCATCATGAAGAACAAGGAACACACCAGGCAGGTCCGAGATACTGTTGTGAATAAGTTTAAAGCCGGATTTGGATACAAAAAGATTTCCCAAGCTTTAAACATCCCAAGGAGCACTGTGCAAACGATAACATTGAAATGGAAGGAGTATCAGACCACTGAAAATCTACCAAGACCTGGCCGTCCCTCTAAACTTTCAGCTCATACAAGGAGAAGACTGATCAGAGATGCAGCCAAGAGGCCCATGATCACTCTGGATGAACTGCAGAGATCTACAGCTGAGGTGGGAGACTCTGTCCATAGGACAACAATCAGTCGTATATTGCACAAATCTGGCCTTTATGGAAGTGGCAAGAAAAAAGCAATTTCTTAAAGATATCCATAAAAAGTGTTGTTTAAAGTTTGCCATAAGCCACCTGGGAGACACACCAAACATGTGGAAGAAGGTGCTCTGGTCAGATGAAACCAAAATTGAACTTTTTGGCAACAATGCAAAACGTTATGTTTGGCGTAAAAGCAACACAGCTCATCACCCTGAACACACCATGCCCACTGTCAAACATGGTGGTGGCAGCATCATGGTTTGTGCCTGCTTTTCTTCAGCAGGGACAGGGAAGATGGTTACAATTGATGGGAAGATGGATGGAGCCAAATACAGGACCATTCTGGAAGAAAACCTGATGGAGTCTGCAAAAGACCTGAGACTGGGACGGAGATTTGTCTTCCAACAAGACAATGATCCAAAACATAAAGCAAAATCTACAATGGAATGGTTCAAAAATAAACATATCCAGGTGTTAGAATGGCCAAGTCAAAGTCCAGACCTGAATCCAATCGAGAATCTGTGGAAAGAACTGAAAACTGCTGTTCACAAATGCTCCCCATCCAACCTCACTGAGCTCAAGCTGTTTTGCAAGGAGGAATGGGAAAAAAATTTAGTCTCTCGATGTGCAAAACTGATAGAGACATACCCCAAGCGACTTACAGCTGTAATCGCAGCAAAAGGTGGCGCTACAAAGTATTAACTTAAGGGGGCTTAATAATTTTGCACGCCCAATTTTTCAGTTTTTGATTTGTTAAAAAAGTTTGAAATATCCAATAAATGTCGTTCCACTTCATGATTGTGTCCCACTTGTTGTTGATTCTTCACAAAAGAATACAGTTTTACATCTTTATGTTTGAAGCCTGAAATGTGGCAAAAGGTCGCAAAGTTCAAGGGGGCCGAATACTTTCGCAAGGCACTGTATGTATCATTCCATAGTCTTACTAGCACTGATTTTGCAGAGAGTAGTTTTACTTCAAATGATCATGAGATGTGGTTGGTTTACCTACAATAGGTGAATGCACTTATTGTAAGTAAGTCCCTCTGGATAAGATTGTAGCTAAGGTGTATGATGCAGATGTATGATCACCCTGTCATGTTCCCTGTGTGGCCTCCCCCTTCCTCCCTCCCTTCTCTCCACCTCTCCCTCTCCTTCCTCCACCTCTTTCCCTCTAAATGCCTCAGTTGCCCTGTCTTCTCTCATTAGCAGAGGTGAACAAAGGAGTGTTGTGTGCCAAATATCACACTATTATTCCCCTCATAGTCCACAGGGCTCTGATCAAAAGTAGTGCACTATATAGGGAAGGGTGACAACTGGGATGCACACAGGGTATGTCACCCTCACAGCAGTTACTAATGTTAGTATTATAGTCTGGGCTGTTTGTCAACAAGTGATGTCAGCAGAGTGAACACACTGTATCAGACTACAGCAGTTCAGTTTGAAAAACATGTCACATGTTAAATACAATGTAGGTTTTAGGGGCTATTTGACATGGTGTGTTTTTATCCTGTATCACCTAACATGAGACAGGAACCTACGCTTTGCTATGGACACAAGTAGTGCACTATATAGGGAATAGGGAATAGAATAAGGCTCTAGCCAAAACTAGTGCACTATATAAGGAATATGGTGCAATTTGATAGTCAACCTGTAATGTAATAGAAGGAATCCTGAGATACAGAAGGAGACATAGAGAGAGACAGAAAGAGAGACAGAAAGAGAGACAGAAAGAGACAGAAAGAGACAGGGAGAGACAGGGAAAGAAAGAGAGAGAGAGACAGAGAGAGACACAGAGAGAGACACAGAGAGAGACAGGGAGAGAGACAGGGAGAGAAAGAGAGAGAAAGAGAGAGAGAGAGAGACACAGAGAGAGACAGGGGAGATAGGGAGAGACAGCGAGAAAGAGAAAGAAGAGAGAGAGACAGGGAGAGAAAGAGAAAGACACAATGAGAGAGAGACAGAGAGAGACACAGAGAGAGACACAGAGAGAGACAGGGAGAGAAGGAGAGAGAGAGAGACAGGGAGAGAAAGAGAAAGACACACAGAGAGAGAGAGAGAGAGAGACACACAGAGAGAGACAGGGGGAGACAGGGAGAGACAGGGAGAAAGAGAAAGAAGAGAGAGAGACAGGGAGAGAAAGAGAAAGACACAGAGAGAGAGAGAGAGAGAGAGAGAGAGAGACACACAGAGAGAGACAGGGGGAGACAGGGAGAGACAGGGAGAAAGAGAAAGAAGAGAGAGAGACAGGGAGAGAAAGAGAAAGACACAATGAGAGAGAGACAGAGAGAGACACAGAGAGAGACACAGAGAGAGACAGGGAGAGAAGGAGAGAGAGAGAGACAGGGAGAGAAAGAGAAAGACACAGAGAGAGAGAGAGAGAGAGACACACAGAGAGAGACAGGGGGAGACAGGGAGAGACAGGGAGAAAGAGAAAGAAGAGAGAGAGACAGGGAGAGAAAGAGAAAGACACAATGAGAGAGAGACAGAGAGAGACACAGAGAGAGACACAGAGAGAGACACAGAGAGAGACACAGAGAGAGACAGGGAGAGAAGGAGAGAGAGAGAGACAGGGGGAGACAGGGAGAAAGAGAAAGACGAGAGAGAGACAGGGAGAGAAAGAGAAAGAAGAGAGAGAGACAGAGAGAGACACAGAGAGAGACAGGGAGAGAAAGAGAGAGAGAGAGAGAGATAGCCAATCAAATGTTCAAGTTAAAGTGACGGGGTATTCACCTCTGACCCCACGAGGTCCAGAGCCTGCTGGTTGTCTGTTCTACCTGATTATTAATTGTACTCACCTGATGTCTCAGTTGTAAATCATTTTTGGAGTGGAACTGGCTTTGAGGTCCAGATTTGAGTTTTAGGGCTCTAGTGCTTGGTCAATTTTATGTCCCTCTGATACCGATTGGTTGTTTCCCCATACTAGCCTCCTATCCTTACAGTATACAGTAGTTCAACTTATTCCACTTATTGTTTCCAATCAGATGTAGTCTCTATAGCAGCCATAAGGTGTTCTAGAGCTCTGATTTGTTCAGAGAAACATCCATACATGTTCTGTGAGTTTAGTTAACGAACAGCACTAATACTAGGTGATGTGATGCAATATGGAAGGATTAAAGGCATTGCACACTACTCCAATTAACCAAGCATCCATCACTCCAGGTCCACTGGCACTTCAAACAGACTGTAGCCAGCTAGCTGTATGCCTGCTGCAGCAGCCGGTCAGCTCCTCATGCTTCACTGAACCTCTGACTGTTACAGTAATGACAGATCCGGGACCCCTCCTCACCCAAACACCCTGGGATGCAGAGACCCAGGGCCACAGGGAGGATCCACAGATCCGCAGCCCAGGATCAGCAGTCCTAGTTGGGTTAACCCACAAGGCCCAGACGAGACCCGGGGGTCCACTTCTTCCAGAGAGTGACCTGGTGCCCCATGGTGCCCCACGGCGGAGGAGACCCTGTCTCTGCAGCCACTCTCCACTCCTGCGGTCCTTGTCTTGTAGGCTGACTCATTATCCGTGTCCCAGTGCTCACCAGGGGCCTCCACTGACAGTCCTAATTACAGCAGCTGCCTCGTGTGAGGGACTCCCACCGAGATAGTGCTATTCTGGGTCTAAGACGTCTGCCACCGTGGCCCTGTCCGGGTCCTGCACCCCCGTCTAAAGAGCAGGGCAATAGAGGATGCCCCGGTCCCCACCCCCTGCTCCATCTCGTCTAAAGAGCAGGGCAATAGAGGATGCCCCGGTCACCACCCCCTGCTCCATCTCGTCTAAAGAGCAGGGCAATAGAGGATGCCCCGGTCACCACCCCCTGCTCCATCTCGTCTAAAGAGCAGGGCAATAGAGGATGCCCCGGTCCCCACCCCTGTATGTACTGTATTTTACTCCAAAGGGACTTGTATGGCAGGGGCCATGTACCCTGTCTGTCCAGAGTTGTTAATGATTAATGAATGCCAGTATGTTGACCATAATGATAGTCTTCTAAGAGTTGCCTAGACATCCTTCATGACTCAACCTTTTACCTCTCTTGCTCTTGATTCTCTACATACTCCTCATGTTACTAGGAAGATGTCTTATCAACACACAGGTCCTGAGAATTCTATGGGTCAGTAATGTCATAGTTACAACTCAATGTGAGGAAAAAGCATGCTGGCAAAACCCTGTGCTTCCTCACAAAGTGTGTGTGTGTGTGTGTGTGTGTGTGTGCGTGTGTACAGGTGTGTGCGTGTGTTTGTGTGGTAGGTAAAGAGGGTGAGGGGTGGGGGGTGGAGGGCTTCTGAAGAGGTTTGACCAAGAATTGGCTTTCTTTTCATTCACCATTTTAGCATAGCAATGTCATTGATTTCCCCAGCCCAGTTCATTCATCTCATAGAGGCAGAGAGCAGCATTAGCTGCATTGTGGGCAATGGAGTCCTCAGAGGGCATGAGCTCACAGCTCCAGGAACCAGAGGAGGCTCCTCCCCTTGCTGTACAGCAGAAGCCTGTGGTTGTAGTGGTTGTGTAGTGGTTGTGTAGTGGTTATGTAGTGGTTGTATAGTGATTTAGGACAGCAGAAACCTATGGTTGCGTAGTGGTTGTGTACAGCAGAGACCATTATGGTTGTGTGGTTGTGTGGTGAGGTAAAGAGGCATGTGCATTTCTCCAAAGCATCCCACTGGACAATGTAGACACCCACTCTCCCTCTTTACCATGCGAAGAGCAGTCTCCCATCAGCACAGTCTCACATCCCCCACCACACCCCCATGGGAGGGAGAGAGAGAGAAAGGGGGGTGGAAATAGAGAGGGGGGATAGATAGAGAGAGAGCGGGAGAGGGGGGTTTGGGGGGGTGCTTGACACTGTAAAGCAGAATGTATGCCAAAGGAATATAGAATGTTAATTAAAGGAACAATGCGTTTTTGTGAGGCTAGGATTCTGATAGGCTGGAGTCTGGTTAGAGTTACACCAAACATGGAAATGTGGCTTGTCATAACCAGTTAATATTTCCACTTATCTCTCCCACTACATTTTATTCTGTCTCAGTCTGAACTGCCTTCTTCTTTGGCACTCACCATCTCTCTCCATCTATTTAATGCCACTTTGCTTCAGAGTATCTGTTGAGTTTGAAACCTTTCCTAAAACACTGAAAGCAAACTTTGAGGTTACATTCACAGTGCATGTCTCTTTAGACCTGATCTGATACAGTCCTTATTAGGATAATGCAGTTCAGTTATAAACTCAGCAGAAAAAGAAACACCCCTTTTTCAGGACCCTGTTTTTCAAAGATAATTCGTAAAAATCCAAATAATTTCACAGTTGTAAAAGGTTTAAACACTGTATTTTAAGACACTAACAGATTACAGCAGAAACCTATGGTTGCGTAGTGGTAGGCAGTTAAGGTCACAGTTAGAACTTAGGCCTTTCTACAGACTCTGAAAAACACCAAAAGAAAGAAAGGCCAATTGTGTGTCGCCATATGGACCTCCCGGTCGCGGCCGGCTGCGACAGAGCCTGGGCTCGAACCCAGAGTCTGTGGTGGCACACCACTGTGATGCAGTACCCTAGACCACTGCGCCACCTGGGAGGCCCAGATGTTTCTTTTTTTTATGTCATATATACAAGGTGCACTGAGAAGCGTTATAGTCCGTGTTGTTCTGTGAACTAGCTACATTTCATTTTTTATTTCACCTTTATTTAACCAGGTAGGCCAGTTGAGAACAAGTTCTCATTCACAACTGCGACCTGGCCAAGATAAAGCAAAGCAGCACGAGGATGTGCAAGCAGAAATTCAGGTGTACAAAAGAGCAGAAAAACAAAAACAAACATGGGGATGAGGTAGGTAGTTGGTTGGATGGGCTATTTACAGATAGGCTATGTACGGCTGCATTGATCGGTAAGTTGCTCTGACAGCTGATGCTGATGCTTAAACTTCAGTGATTTTTGCAATTCGTTCCAGTCATTGGCAGCAGAGAACTGGAAGGAAAGATGGCCAAAGGAGGTGTTGGCTTTGGGGATGACCAGTGAAATATACCTGCTGGAGCAGGTGCTACAGGTGGGTGTTGCTATGGTGACCAGTGAGCTTAGATAAGGCAGAGCTATACCAAGCAAAGACTTATAGATGAGCTGGAGCCAGTGGGTTTGGCGACGAATATGAAGCGTGGGCCAGCCAACGAGAGCATACAGGTCGCAGTGGTGGGTAGTATATGGGGCTTTGGTGACAAAACGGATTGCACCATGATAGACTGCATCCAATTTGCTGAGTAGAGTGTTGGAGGCTAATTTGTAAATGTCATCGCCGAAGTCGAGAATCGGTAGGATAATCCATTTTACAAGGGTAAGTTTGGCAGCATGAGTGGAGGCTTTGTTGCGAAATAGGAATCCAATTCTAGATTTAACTTTGGATTGGGGATGCTTAATGTGGGAGGAGAGTTTACAGTCTAGCCAGACACCTAGGTATTTATATTTGTCGTCATATTCTAAGTCACAACCATCCAGAGTAGAGATGCTAGTCGGGCGAGTGCGGGCAGCGATTGGTTGAAGAGCATGCGTTTCATTTGACTTACATTTAAGAGCAGTTGGAGGCCACGGAAGGAGTGTTGTATGGCGTTGAAGCTCATTTGGAGGTTTGTTAACACAGTGTCCAAAGAAGGGCCAGATGTATACAGAATGGTGTCGTCTGCGTAGAGGTGGATCAAAGAATCACCCGCAGCAAGAGCGACATCATTGATATATACAGAGAAAAGAGTCGGCCCGAGAATTCAACCCTGTGGCACCCCCATAGAGACTGCCAGAGGTCGGGACAAAAGGCCCTCCGATTTGACACACTGAACTCTATCTGAGATGTAATTGGTGAATCAGGTGAGGCAGTCATTGATTGACAGAGTCGAAAGCCTTGGCCAGGTCGATGAAGACGTCTGCACAGTACTGTATTTTATCAATGGTGGTTATGATATCATTTAGTCATTTAACAGATGCTCTAATCCAGAGAGATTTACAGGAGCTATTAGTGTTTTCTGCCTTGCTCAAGGGCACATCAAAAGATTTTTCACATCGTCAGCCCGGGGATTCAAACCAGCCCAACACCTTTAAGCACTAGGCTACCTGCTAGCTTGCTTAGTGTCAGTAGCACACTGAGGGAGTGAAGCATTGACGTAAGAGATGGTATCAGCTGAAACCATTGGTTGAATAGTGGGTGTGTATTGGTTATGTAGTGGTTGTGTACAGAAGAGATCTATGGTTGGGAGGTTGTGTTGTGGTTTGGTAGTGGTTTCTGTTGTATGAGAGGTGAAACGGCCTGCGTTCTGTGAGCTAGCTGGCTGAATGTCAGTAACTGGCTGAGGGAGAGAGAGAGCAGCTCTATACTGACGTATGAGATGGTATCTGGAGCCTGTTCTGCTGCTGATTTGACAGGAACAGGACATCAGGCCCATTCACAGAGAAATAATTCTCGTCATCTCCAACAGCACACGGCTAGCTTCTCTGGGACAGGGACAGGAGGAGCCCATTGTCTCCCAAAGCTTTGTTCTTTATTAAACACATAGATCTGCATTAGTCACCAGTGCCCATATGCACATATTCACTTCCGTTCCATTCTATTCTTGTTGATTAAGTACGAAAACACGCCATGGAAATGTACGTTTCTCACCGAGACGTTTCAATCACATTTGCAGAGCACAGTGTTTACAGTGTACAGTAACAGAGAGTATTTCTGGTAGGGACTGTAGTAGCAGTATAGTGTATTGTAGTTTAGGAATGTAGTGTGCTGCCCAGGCCGAGCACAGTATATACAGTGTACAGTAACGGAGATTATTCCTAGTAGGGACAGTAGTAGCAGTATAGTGTATTGTAGTGTAGGGATGTAGTGTGCTGCCCAGCCAGAACACATAGCTCCTGGCGTAACACTGTTACATAAGCCTCTGACAGAGAGCATGCTGGGAAAAGGCAGTCTGGGCGGCCGGAAAGCGGGCAGTCAGCATTACTGAGGAGGGGCTGGTGAAACCAGAGAGAGAGAGGCGGGAGACCAGAGAGAGGGGGGGGGGGGGGAAGAGAAAGATCGAAAGTTTGCAAAAGAGGGAGAGAGAAAGAGGGGGAGGGCGATACAGAGAGGGAGACAAAAAAAGGAGAAAGTGAAAGAGAAAGAAATACTTTTTTGACCCATGGAACCAAGCAGCTGAGGAGAGAATACAGTATATGAACAGCATCTACAAGCATGGATATGAACCTATATCCTATTAATCTGGTGTCGTGTCTTTACTATCATTAATTGAAGACTTATAGTTTTTATCAAAGATTCTCTGTAATTAGTATTACGCGATCAACGGATTAATCATGTAACTAATTAACTAGGAAGTCGGGGAACCAAGAAAAAATATTCAGATTACAAGGTTATAATTTCCTAATATAACCTTTCAGATATTTTAATATCTGATTCATAGTCTTCTGATTAATTAATTATTTACTTTACCTCACGTTAGTCTCATTCCAAACGTCGTAATTGTTGGTTATCTGCATGAACCCAGTCTTCACTATGAGGGGATAGTTCAGAGTGACATTAATTTGTTCGCTATAGAATGGCGGTTGTCGTTCTTCGCGTTCAATGATACCGAATTCCTAGCTGCAGACTAGTAATTCATATCAAAGACTTGTTCTTATTCTGTCGGTATCGATAGTCTAAGAGTTTAACCACGTGGTATGGTTAAAAGATTCACCAATGTTCTACAACCTTTGTCTCCATCCTAATCTAGAAAGGCATGGTCTGCAACCTTTAGCCATCTCGTAATTGAGATAAGCTCGGTCTGCTGATCGAAAACCCAGGGGGGTTTTTATTCGGAATTGCAGAAAAGTGCTGTCCCAGGATGTCTGACCCTAACTGGGCTCAGGGGCGGTCCTCTGATTTAGTTCAAATCAAAAGGGAATTGTATTTTTCTTCGTTAAACAGTCCAACATCATATTACACAATTATACAAACAGTATCACACTCACTCATTCATCTAATACAACAATTAGATGTAAACCTCATATCTGAGGCTATTATATAAACAGCGTTATGGTAATGTGGCCACACCGTCTCCCATGAGCTTCCCCAAGTTGTGACAAAAGGACCTGTTCGTAGCTGGATTCTTCATCAATATTTTATACTTTCTCCGGAACATGAAATTTGTTCTGTGAGGTGGAAGGATTTCCTTTGTTCTCTATGAAAATGTACTCTCTCTATACTGGGCCATGTGGCAGGGTCTTCTCAGGAATTTATGACCTCTCTGACCACAGCAACCTAGTTGAAGGAGGCAAGGGGGAGGCAGGGAGAGGGGGATGGGCTTGCTATACCCAAAGAGGCCAACATCATGACACTGGGCTTGTAGTTTTCAGTCAAAGATGACTTCTAGTTCCTTGCAAACAATTATTTATTTGTTGGGGGTTCTTTTTCTGCAGCATGAGCTTGAGGTTTTTCAGCCATGAACTGTAGCTACTACTCAGTACACCCAACTCTGATCAACTGTTCCAAGTTCCAACGTACATCACGGTCCTCCTAACTATGGTGTTTAAAGGTAGTGTGAAGGTGGTGGGGATATTCCTGTATTATTCCAGAATGTTCTGTCATTGTAGATATCCAGAGTCAGAGAATCCTGTTTCATTTTTCTCTGTGGTGAAACTCCCCCAGGCCTCGTTTTATGATTTCTGAACTCCAAAAGGTTAGGGAAAAGGCATCTCTCTCTGTTCTGCACAACAAGGAAGTCTTGAGTGGTTTGTTGTGTGTGTGTGCGTGTGTGCACATACTGTATATATTAAGCACTGGGCCTTTACTTTTCTAGTATTAGCGGACCAATTTAGATGTCTGTAGCACGGGCAAACATTTTTTTACCACGTCTCTGGTAGTTGTATAATTAAGAACAGTATCTTGCAGGATTCAATATTTGGAATTGTAAGAGTTGTTGCCCTGTCCCTTTCTCTGCGATTGTCATTCTTTAAAAAAAACTTTTCCCCCTTTTTTCATGATAGCCAGTTGGTAGTTACAGTCTTGTCCCATTGTTGCAACTCCCGTACAGACTCGGGAGAGGCGAAGGTCGAGAGCCATGACTCCTCCGAAACACGACCCTGCCTAGCCTCACTGCTTGATTAACCCGGAAACCAGCCACACCAATGTGTTGGAGGAAACACCGCCCAGCTGGCGACCAAAGTTAGCTTGCGAGCACCCAGCCCACCACAAGGAGTTGCTAAAGCACGATAGGACAAGGAAATCCCGGCCTGCCAAACCAGGACGACGCTGGGCCAATTGTGCATCGCCTCATGAGTCTCCCGGTCACGGCCGGCTGTGACACAGCCTGGGATCGAACCCGGCTCTGCAGTGACACCTCAAGCACTGCGATGCAGTTCCTTAGAATACGGCGCCACTCAGGAGGTGCAATTGTCATGCAAATGGATCCAGAAAGATCAAAACCCTTTCCTCAATCATTCACATCAAAAAGTGCAAAGTGCAAAACACACAAAACATCAAATGAAATATCTTTCTTGATCAAATAACATGGAAAACAACCACCTTTTGTGCAGTATTAATTTACCATCCTTACTAACCACTTAATGTAAATGTACATTATTGTATTGTACATACAGTGACAAGAAAAAGTATGTGAACTCAGTACAGACAATAGATTAAATCAGTGTGCTTAAACTAATAACACACAAATTATAGTTTTTTTGTGTCTATATTGAATAGATCATTTAAACATTCACAGTGTAGGTTGAAAAAAGTATGTGAACCCCTAGATTTTGTTTAGATCTACCTACCCTGCCCAATAAAAAACATTCACAAAATTTGAGTTTGCTATTCACAAGAGGCATTGCCTGATGTGAAACATGCCTCTAACAAAACATATCTCAGAAGACCTAAGGTTAGGAATTGTTGCCTTGCATAAAGCTGGAAAGGGTTACAAATTGTCTATACATTGAGAAATTTCAGCACTGTTGCTACTCTCCAAGAGCACAGCGCCGAATGCTCAATGAGGTTAAGAAGAATCCTAGAGTGTCAGCTAAAGACATCCAGAAATCTCTGGAAGATGCTAACATCTCTGTTGATGAGTCTACAATACGCAAAACACTAAAGATGTAATGGGTGCGTGTTGGTAGCAGGGAAGTCAGCGTGTTGGTAGCAGGGAAGTCAGCGTGTTGGTAGCAGGGAAGTCAGCGTGTTGGTAGCAGGGAAGTCAGGCGCAGGAGAATCGAACTTGGTATAAACAGAGTTGTTTAATCAGTGCTTCACAAAACTCCAAAACCAAAATGACAAAATAATAAAAAGTGGGTACAAAACCCGTCGCGCTCCAACACATAATACATAAACAAACAATCAAACAATCTCCGACCCCAGACATGAGGGGAAACATAGGGTTAGATACACAACATGTAATTGATGGGATTGGAAACAGGTGTGAAGGGAAACAAGACAAAACCAATGGAAAATGAAAAATGGTTCAGTGATGGCAAGAAGGTCGGTGACGTCGACCGCCGAACACCGCCCGAACAAGGAGAGGGACCGACTTCGGCGGAAGTCGTGACAAAAGAAGAATGGTGTTCATGGGAGGACACCATGGAAGAAGACACTGCTGTCCCAAAAAAATGTGCTGCACGTCTGAAGTTCGCAAAAGAGCACCTGGATGTTCCACAGCTCTACTGGCAAAATATTCTGTGGACCAATGAAGCTAATGTTGAGTTGTTTGGAAGAAACACAACACTATGTGTTCTAAAAAAGGCACAGCACACCAACATCAAAACCTCATCCCAACTGTAAACTATGGTGGAGGGAGCATCGTGGTTTGGGGGTGCTTTGCTTCCTCAGGGCCTGGACAGCTTGCTATCATCGATGGAAAAATGAATTCCCAAGTTTCTCAAGACATTTTGCAGGAGAATGTAAGGCTATCTGTCCGCCAATTGAAGCTCAACAGAAGTTAGGTGATACAACAGGACAACAACCCAAAAGACAGAAGTAAATCAACAACAGAATGGCTTCAACAGAAGAAAATACACCTTCTGGAGTGGCCCAGTCAGTCCAGACCTCAACCCGAATTGAGATGCTGTGGCATGACCTCAAGAGAGAGCTTCACACCAGACATCCCAAGAATATTGTGGAACTGAAACAGTTTAGTAAAGAGGAATGGTCCAAAATTACTCCTGACCGTTGTGCAGGTCTGATCCGCAACTACAGAAAACATTTGGTTGAGGTTATTGCTGCCAAAGGAGGGTCAACCAGTTATTAAATCCAAGGGTTCACATACTTTTTCCAACCTGCACTGTGAATGTTTACACAGTGTGTTCAATAAAGACAATTATAATTGTTTGTGTGTTATTAGTTTAAGCAGACTGTTTGTCTATTGTTGTAACTTAGATGAAGATCAGGTCATATATTATGACCAATTTATGCAGAAATCCAGGTAATTCTAAAGGGTTCACATACGTTCCCTTCCCACTGTTTGCTGGTCACCTAAGTTTGTACCTGTAGACTTTCCATCACCATGAATGAAAACAATGACCAATACACTAAATTAGTACATTAAGACGTCAGGTGGTTTGTGGTGATGTGATGATGAGGCCAGGCTAGGGTCTCCATGTTAACATGACCCATCAGGCCAGGCTAGGGTCTCCATGTTAACATGACCCATCAGTCCAGGCTAGGGTCTCCATGTTAACATGACCCATCAGGCCAGGCTAGGGTCTCCACGTTAACATGACCCATCAGGCCAGGCTAGGGTCTCCATGTTAACATGACCCATCAGGCCAGGCTAGGGTCTCCACGTTAACATGACCCATCAGGCCAGGCTAGGGTCTCCATGTTAACATGTCCCATCAGGCCAAGCTAGGGTCTCCATGTTAACATGACCCATCAGGCCAGGCTAGGGTCTCCATGTTAACATGACCCATCAGGCCAGGCTAGGGTCTCCATGTTAACATGACCCATCAGGCCAGGCTAGGGTCTCCATGTTAACATGACCCATCAGGCCAGGCTAGGGTCTCCACGTTAACATGACCCATCAGGCCAGGCTAGGGTCTCCATGTTAACATGACCCATCAGGCCAGGCTAGGGTCTCCATGTTAACATGACCCATCAGGCCAGGCTAGGGTCTCCATGTTAACATGACACAGACAAATGTCCCTTTCTACTGGGATCTCTTTCTACTGGGCTCAGGCTTATCACATGTCAATACAATGGAACTGGAAGGGATTGACACCATGGGACCTATTTGAAAATGGTTTGACCAGACTGAAGAGAGTTAAGGGTGTATGATAGAACTGTGATAAAGCTGTGAAAGAACTGTGAAAGAACTGTGAAAGAACTGTGATAGAACTGTGAAAGAACTGTGAAAGAACTGTGATAGAACTGTGAAAGAACTGTGAAAGAACTGTCATAGAACTGTGATAAAGCTGTGATAGAACTGTGAAATAACTGTGATAGAACTGTGATAAAGCTGTGATAGAACTGTGAAAGAACTGTGATAGAACTGTGATAAAGCTGTGATAAAGCTGTGATAGAACTGTGATAGAGCTGTGATAGAGCTGTGATAGAACTGTGATAGAACTGTGATAGAGCTGTGATAGAACTGTGATAGAGCTGTGATACTGTGATAGAACTGTGATAGAGCTGTGATAGAACTGTGATAGAACTGTGATAGAGCTGTGATAGAGCTGTGATAGAACTGTGATAGAGCTGTGATAGAACTGTGATAGAGCTGTGATAGAACTGTGATAGAGCTGTGATAGAGCTGTGATAGAACTGTGATAGAGCTGTGATAGAACTGTGATAGAGCTGTGATAGAACTGTGATAGAGCTGTGATAGAGCTGTGATAGAACTGTGATAGAGCTGTGATAGAACTGTGATAGAGCTGTGATAGAACTGTGATAGAGCTGTGATAGTACTGTGATAGAGCTGTGATAGAACTGTGATAGAGCTGTGATAGAGCTGTGATAGAGCTGTGATAGAACTGTGATAGAGCTGTGATAGAGCTGTGATAGAACTGTGATAGAACTGTGATAGAGCTGTGACAGAGCTGTGATAGAGCTGTGATAGAACTGTGATAGAGCTGTGACAGAGCTGTGATAGAACTGTGATAGAACTGTGATAGAACTGTGATAGAGCTGTGATAGAGCTGTGATAGAACTGTGATAGAACTGTGATAGAGCTGTGATAGAACTGTGATAGAGCTGTGATAGAACTGTGATAAAGCTGTGATAGAACTGTGATAGAGCTGTGATATAACTGTTATAGTACTGTGATAGTACTGTGATATTACTGGATCATTATTTCCATGGATGTTGAGGTCTGAAGCAGAATGACAACTGAGAACAGTCAAATAATAAAAACAAACCACCTCTTTCTGTCACACTTGTGCTGTGTGTGTGTGTGTGTGTGTGGTGTGTGTGGTGTGTGTGGTGTGTGTGGTGTGTGTGTGTGTGTGTGTGTGCGGACACGACTGATTCAGGACTCAGCTAGTTGGAGCAGGTGCTAGCTGGTGACTCAAAAAGCTGTGTGCTGTTTCTGTCTCTGTCTCTCTCTTTCTCTGTCTCTGTCTGTCTCCGTCTCTTTCTCCCACAACACACAAACACATACACTATGTATATATTGGTAAATAATGCCTATTAGCAACGCGTGCAGAGGAGGCCTGACCAAAGAGAGACATTATGTAATAGCCACGGGTAGTGTGTGTGTGGTTGCTAGCTAGCGTTGGAAAATCTTACATGTGCTTATACAACCCCTAATCGCATCCTTTAGAAACAACATTAGCCTTGTTAGTGGGGTCTGCAGCTTCTCTGTACTTTTACCATCACATCAAAGAACAGACCAAAGATGAACAGGACATGGTTACAGAGATGTGTACATACTGTAGATGATTCATATCAGATAAATCCTCTGTTAGCTGAGCCAGGTGGGCTAGCTGCCGAGTGCAGAGTGATGGGACTCTGACAGTTCAACACAGGTGGGCTAGCTGCCCAGTTCAGAGTGATGGGACTCTGACAGTTCAACACAGGTGGGCTAGCTGCCGAGTGCAGAGTGATGGGACTCTGACAGTTCAACACAGGTGGGCTAGCTGCCCAGTTCAGAGTGATGGGACTCTGACAGTTCAACACAGGTGGGCTAGCTGCCGAGTGCAGAGTGATGGGACTCTGACAGTTCAACACAGGTGGGCTAGCTGCCCAGTTCAGAGTGGTGGGACTCTGACAGTTCAACACAGGTGGGCTAGCTGCCCAGTTCAGAGTGGTCGGACTCTGACAGTTCAACACAGGTGGGCTAGCTGTCTAGTGCAGAGTGGTGGGACTCTGACAGTTCAACACAGGTGGGCTAGCTGTCTAGTGCAGAGTGGTGGGACTCTGACAGTTCAACACAGGTGGGCTAGCTGCCCAGTTCAGAGTGGTCGGACTCTGACAGTTCAACACAGGTGGGCTAGCTGTCTAGTGCAGAGTGGTGGGACTCTGACAGTTCAACACAGGTGGGCTAGCTGTCTAGTGCAGAGTGGTGGGACTCTGACAGTTCAACACAGGTGGGCTAGCTGCCCAGTTCAGAGTGATGGGACTCTGACAGTTCAACACAGGTGGGCTAGCTGCCCAGTTCAGAGTGATGGGACTCTGACAGTTCAACACAGGTGGGCTAGCTGCCCAGTTCAGAGTGATGGGACTCTGACAGTTCAACACAGGTGGGCTAGCTGCCGAGTGCAGAGTGATGGGACTCTGACAGTTCAACACAGGTGGGCTAGCTGCCCAGTTCAGAGTGATGGGACTCTGACAGTTCAACACAGGTGGGCTAGCTGCCGAGTGCAGAGTGATGGGACTCTGACAGTTCAACACAGGTGGGCTAGCTGCCCAGTTCAGAGTGGTGGGACTCTGACAGTTCAACACAGGTGGGCTAGCTGCCCAGTTCAGAGTGGTCGGACTCTGACAGTTCAACACAGGTGGGCTAGCTGTCTAGTGCAGAGTGGTGGGACTCTGACAGTTCAACACAGGTGGGCTAGCTGTCTAGTGCAGAGTGGTGGGACTCTGACAGTTCAACACAGGTGGGCTAGCTGCCCAGTTCAGAGTGGTCGGACTCTGACAGTTCAACACAGGTGGGCTAGCTGTCTAGTGCAGAGTGGTGGGACTCTGACAGTTCAACACAGGTGGGCTAGCTGTCTAGTGCAGAGTGGTGGGACTCTGACAGTTCAACACAGGTGGGCTAGCTGTCTAGTGCAGAGTGGTGGGACTCTGACAGTTCAACACAGGTGGGTGTTTTTGTTTTGGTATGCAGGCTGGGCCCCTTCATATTGCTATGGTGTGGCCCATATATCTGTCATTGGATACGCCATGGAGAAGATGAAGGCTCACTGGGTATTGTGTGTGTGTGTGTGTGTGTGTGTGTGGTCGGACAGTGTTTAGCTAGATTATAATGGAATGGTGATTGACACATATACGGAGGATGAATAGTCATTATGACATCACCACTAATTAATTTATGACCTTATGTAAGCTACAGTAGGACATGCTGCATGCTGTTTGTACATGAATGCACACACACACACAAACACAACACAACACACACACACACAACAACACACACACACACACCACAACATACACACAACACACACACACACACACACACACACACACACACACACACACACACACACACACACACACACACACACACACACACACACACACATGGAGCAATACAGAGACGTTGTTGTTGTCTACAGTTTCTACTACAACACATGATTAGATATTGTGTATGTTTGTGTCCGTGTGTGTGTGTGCGTGCGTGTGTGTGTGTAAAAAGCGTTTATCCTGGGCCCGACCTCTTGGACTGATGTGCGATGGTGAAGGGATCTAGTACTAGTCCCTTAATATCACCACACCCCACTGAGATACTGCCACCGTTACCATGACTACACTAAGATGGGATGTGTTGTATGGCAGAGGGTGTTGCATATAGAGCATTCCCCAGTGAAACCTAGACTACTCCTATTTGAGTTCCGTCCTGTGAGGCGAGAGGAAGGTATTTGCAGGAAGGTATTTTAGGCTGTCGATGCTAATTTAACGTTTTTCCATTTCTATGTGCTAATGTAAGGTTAACTGCTGACTCAGTGTTGTTGGACATATCCCCATTTATTGGCTCTGAGATCCTTTTAAGGTTATTACCAGATTGATTTAGGCAGTGGGTATTACAGGGCTGTCTTAGTTCAGCTTGGTTACAGTGAGGCAGCAGGGTTACATTTAATATTGTTAGCTTCGACGGACATTATCCCTGTGTGGGTGGTTTTAAACCCTGTGTACTAATGCAGTGTGTGTGTGTGTGTATTATGCCTGTGCAGCAGTATTTCTGTCCACTGATGGGTGTGTATCTGTCTAAGTGCTGTCACAGTGATATCATGGTATCATGTAGCCCTGCCTGGCTGGCTGTTTTCCCATGTGTGTACTCCTGTACATGTTTGCAATTTAGTTAAGCAAGCCAATAGTGACGTACTTGCCAGAGATGAATTGAGACAGGTAATTGTGGCTAAGTATCAAATGGCTCCCACAGGGCTCTAGTCAACAGTAGTGCACTAAATAATGAATAGGGTGCCATTTGGGATGCATCCTGCACAGCACAATATTAGCCTGGGTATCCATTACCCCTCTATTGTTAGCCATGCAGGCTATTATTATAAGCTACTTTGAAAGAGAGAGAGAGAGAGAGAGAGCGAGAGAGAGAGAAAGAAAGAGAGAGAGAGTTTGAGTTTTTATAAAACCTTTATTTTTTACTCAAGTGTTAACATAAATAATGACACACTGCCTTTTCAGAAATGAAACAACAAATGTAATTCCTAAACAAAAATAAATACATAACATATACATTCAACTTATTTCATCAGCAAAAAATAATTTCCCCTCCTCTACAAAACAAAGCGCTCCTTCGTAGGCCCACTTCTCCTCAAATAATAGGAGATCTTTTACAGCTGAAAAGAACTCAAAATCTACTTTTATTCTTGCTTTCACTAAACCTTTAAAAACACATCTTACATCCTGCCCATATCCCGTTTCTATCTTATGTTTCCTGCTCAGAAAAATTGACATCTTAGCTTGTCCCCAAATAAAATTTAACATTTGACATTTTCTTTTCTGTTGTTTACTATATTGAAACCCCAAAATAAACACAGTGTTATTGAAAAACTCCCCTACAGCTTTAAACAAAGATTCCAGCATTTCCAATAGCGGTTTTATCCTCTCACACTCCATAAAACAGTGAAAAATTGTTTCTCTTATATTACAAAAAGGACATCCATCTCTAACATCTGAGTTAATAACAGATACAAAAGCATTAACTGCAATGATGCCATGTAAAACCCTCCATTGCACATCACCAGTACCCTTTTGTAACAGTGGCTTGTACAGTGCTCTCCATGCTGGCTTTACCTTGTCATCAATGCCCAATTTTACCCTCCATGGAGTATCTTTTCTATTTTTCAATTTATCTTTATTCAACACCTTGACACACCCCCTATACAATTCCTTCCCATTCACCTCATCCAAACCCACCTCCTCCAACCCTCTCAAATTCCGCAATAACGCCTTTCTTTCTGACTCTGGGATATTTGGTGTAATCCCTAGTTTTGGAAATGAGACGTCTTCATCTTGCACCTTCTTCTTGTGGCTACTAAGCATACCCCATTCTTCCGCTGACAGAGCCTTCCTACAGCTCCCCAGCATTTGTCCGACAATCCTTTCCGACCTCATCCCCAAATGTTCTGCCACCCGTCTTCCATCCATTAAGGCGGGCCCAGCCATGGCCATTAACTGTCTTAAGGTGATGATTTTCCCCTTCACCAGAATCTTGGAGAAATGTGGAACAGCTGCAGTTGTACAATCCAGTCTTGCCCCATACACCAGAGGTTCCTCCAACAGCCAATGCACTGACTCCGCTGAAGTTCGTCTGGACACCTTCAATATGCTCCACACTCTGAGAAGGCCTCTGTAAAACGGAGGTACTCCCTCCCTAGAAATCTGGCTACTATCAACCAGAAATAAAGCCTTCTTTAAACCTAATCCTCCAACCCGCAGTAATATAAGACCTGCCACCCCTCTCCACACCACATTTTCCGGTCCATAAAGCAACCTTTGAATAAACTGAAACCGGAAAACAGCAGCCCTACTAGCAAGATGTACAAGACCTTGTCCCCCCCTCCTCTTTTGACAAATACAAAACACTTTGTGGAACCCAGTGATATTTATCCCAAAAGAAATCCACAATAATTGCCCGTATCTTAGCCAGAAGGCCAGATGGTGGTTCTAAAACTGACAACCGATGCCACAGTGCAGAGGCAATCACATTGTTAACTATAATAGTGCGCCCCCTATATGACATACGAGAGAATAACCAACGCCATCTCCTCATCCTCCCTTCCACCATTTCAACCACCCCAATCCATTTTTTTTCCATAGTCCCCTCATCTCCTAGGTACACTCCAAGATACTTAAAACCTCCCTTACACCATTCTAGCCCCCCAGGCAAAGCCATGATCCCTCCAGACCATTCTCCAATCTGTAAAGCACAACTCTTTTCCCAATTTACCTTTGCAGAGGATATTCCCCTAAAACGATCAACCATTAGACTCAAGCTATCCACCTCCGCTTGATTTTTCACTAGCACAACTACATCATCAGCATAGGCTGAAAGACGAATAGGAGGAATATCCTCTGAAAGGCACACCCCTGCAATGCGACTTCTAATGCTATTTAGTAGTGGCTCTATAGCAATAGCATATAACATCCCTGACATAGAACATCCCTGCCTAATACCTCTACACACTTTAAAAGGAGCACTCAAACCACCGTTAACTTTCAATACACTTTCAATGTCACCATATATCACCTTTATCATGGCAATAAAACCAGAGCTGAACCCAAACGCCTCAAACGTGTGCCATAAATATTGATGTTCAACTCGGTCAAATGCCTTTTCCTGATCAATTGAAATTAGACCAGCATCCAACCCAATAGCCCTAGAGACGTCCAAAAAATCACGAATCAGAGAAATGTTATCCCCTATCTGCCTGCCAGGAACACAGTAGGACTGATCCGTATGTATGATTTGCCCCATCACGTCCCTCAGCCTGTTGGACAAAGCCTTTGACAATATCTTATAATCAGTACACAATAAAGCCACCGGCCTCCAGTTCTTCACCTCCCTCAGGTCACCCTTTTTGGGCAGTAGGGTGAGGACAGCCCTTCTGCAGCTTATTGGTAGTAACCCTCCGGTTAAACTATCATTAGCTACTTCTAACCAATCCTCTCCCAACATAGCCCAAAAAGATTTTAAAAAGTCAACGGGAAGCCCATCAATGCCCGGTGCCCTTCCATTTTCCATGCCTTTTAATGCAGTGTATAAATCCTGCAAAGACAATGGTTGCTCAAGCTCAACCTGAGCTTCTGCAGCCACCTTTGGGAGCCCATCAAAGAACTGCTGTGTCACTGTTTTGTCCTCTTTGTACTCACACTTGTAGAGCTCAGCATAGAACTCTACTGCCCTCTTTCTAATTTCACTAGGGCTAGTGAGCTCTTGTCCAACAGCTGATTTGAGACAATGAATAATTTTTCTTTGTCCATTCTTTTTCTCTAAACCAAAGAAAAAATTGGATGAGGCATCCATTTCAGATATTCCCTGAAACTTACTTCTCACCAGTGCCCCCTGTGCTCTGATACCCAGCAGGTCTGCCAATGCAGCTTTTCTCCTCTTGAGGGCCTGAGTATGGCCTCGATCTCCTGTGGTCTCAACCAACGTCATGAGTTCCACTATTTCAATCTCTAGGGCTTTCATTGATCTGGTGATATCCTTGGTGACATTCCTCGTGTATTGATTACAAAATTGTTGAATCTGGATTTTCCCTATATCCCACCATTGTTGAAGGGATACTAAACTGGCCTTTTGAGACCTCCACCTCTCCCCAAAAAAACTGAAACAGTTCCTGAAGTAAGCATCACTCAATAAAGTTATATTAAAATGCCAGTATGCGCTTTTAGGTTTTACATCGTTAATGAACACCACCTCTGTTATTAAACAATGATCAGAAAATCCCACTGGAGTTATCACACTTGATTTACAGACCTGAGATTGATGCTCAAAAACATAAAACTTATCTAACCTGGCCATAGAGATGATGTTCTCTCTCACATGCGCCCAGGTGTACTGCCTTGTTCCTCCATGTTGACTCCTCCAAATATCACACAGTTCATTTGTTACAATAAGGCGTTTTAAAAACGTCCTTGAGGCTATATGAGGTTCTTGGTGATTTCTATCTAAATCGCTAACTGTGCAGTTAAAATCCCTAGCAATAAACAAATAATCTTCTTTGTTACATTTCTCAATGGTATTTGATAATGTCTCTAAAAAACATACCCTCTCAACTGTCACCACTGGGGCATATACATTTATCAGACACATATTGATGTTTTCATACCTTGCTCTAACTTTTAATAACCTCCCCTCAACTACCTCTTCAACCTCATATGACAAAGGAAAAAACCCTTTTGAGAACAAGATAACCACACCCCCACTTTTTGAGTTTTTATGACTACACACCACTGCCCCCCCCCACTCCTGTTGCCACATAACTTCATTTTCCAAATTACTATGCGTTTCTTGTAGAAAAATTATGTCACTTCCCTTTCCCCTCATTAACTCATACACCATGGCTCTTTTTTTAACATCTCTTGCCCCATTTACGTTTAAAGAAGAGATCTTAAAACTGCTCATGGATAAAAAAAAAATACAGAGGAAGATACAGCCACCACATCTCTTTACAGAGTTAAAACTGCAACTGAACTCTTTCATTTTCTTTAGAATTTACATCACTTATCACTCTCGTGACCACTTTCTTGAGTCTAGCAATTTCAGGGCTTTTCAAACCTCCCCCTGTAATATTTGACATCAGAAACTTTGCTGATTCAATAAACAATTCACGTTCAGGGAAAAAATCAGTTACATTGTAATCCTGCATATATTTCTTCCCTTTTGTCAACTTCAGAAATTGACGTATCTTCTCGATCCCATACCTCCCTTCCACCCCATCTATCTCACTATATTGTTGTGACGCGTCAGATGACTCACTCTCGCTATCCTCCCCAGAAGAATACTCCATCATCTCTACAACCTGTTCATCTTCAACTGATTTATCCATCTCTACCTTTCTCTTATAATTAGACCCTTCACCACCCCTTAAATTCTTCCTTTTACTCCTCGGTATTTTGAAAACATCCGCTTCCTTTTCCGTTATTTCAATCTCCTCTTGACCTCCAATTTCATTTTCCAGCACCACCTCAGCGACGGCAGTCGCAATCTCACCTACTGTTTCCCCTCCCTCTTTGTTCTGATCTACCACATTTGCCCCCGTATCCACAATGCCTTCCTCTCCTACTTTTCCAACCACATCTGCCCACCTTCTCTCTTCCCCTGCACCCATAGTATTTTCATCCCTTCGCTGTGGTACGTTAGTTGCACCCGCACTAGAGCTACTACCAGGCTCAGCGTGCTCATTCTCTGGACAACTACGCACCAAATGCCCCTCTCTTCCACATCCAAAACATTTCATTGATTCAGTAGATGCATAGAAGACATAATCAAATCCATCAATCTTAAAACTAAACGCTAAATTCAGTTCATCTCCATCTCCTTTTTTAAAATCATATGCACTTGTCTCCTATGAGACACGACATGTTTCAACAACAGAGATTTGCATCCAAAAATAACCTTCTTTATTGTAGATACGATTTGACCATGACGAGATAACTCTCGCTCTAACACTTCATCTCTAACAAATGGTGGCACGTTAGAAAGCATAACTTTCTTTGCCGGATTCATAAGCGGAAATACCGGCGTCTGTGTCTCCCGCAACACAACACCTCTCTCAACTATCTTATTCACCTTTTCAATTGAATCTAAGAATATCACTACAGCGCTATTCATCCTTGAGGCTGATTTGATGCTATCATACCCAATGATAGCACCCACAGCCAAGCTACATTCTTCCACTGAACACCCGGCCCCAGCAGGAATCTTTACTCCATGCCTCCGGCTAAGTTTTTCAAACTCTTCATTTCCGCGAGTGGCCATAGCAACCAGCCCCACCCGCTGGTTGTGCCCTCGCGAAAAACCAACCTCAAAGATCCCACCACCCCTATACGTGCTTAGTGATAGTTTAAACAAGATACCCTTAAAACAACTTAACTAATCAATATATATATATATACATACCAAAACCCGATTGAGTGAAAATAAATTCCATTCGCTCTCACAATCACTCCTGCTTGACGACTCACTCCCAGCATGCACTCCCAGCATGCACTCCGACGAGAGAGAGAGAAAAGGGGGGTAGACTGAATGAGAGAGAGAGAGAGAGAGAGAGAGAGAGAGAGAGAGAGAGAGAGAGAGAGAGAGAGAGAGAGAGAGAGAGAGAGAGAGAGAGAGAGAGAGAGAGAGAGAGAGAGAGAGAGAGAGAGAGAGAGAGAGAGAGAGAGAGAAAGAGAGAGACTCCCTTAGACACAACAAGGGTTGTAAAGCAAGACGGGATATAAAACATATATGAGCATTACAGTTATAATCAAGTATGCAGGTAGCCTAGCGGTTGGGCCAGTAACCAATAGGTCACTGGTTCGAATCCCGAGCTGACTAGGTGCAAAATCCGTCGATGTGGCCTTGAGCAAGCCACTTAACCCTAATTGCTCTTGTAAGTCTCTCTGTATAAGAGTGTCTGTTAAATGACTAAACTGTAAAGGTAATGGAATCCTTATTTGTGAAAACACATCTGTTTGAGATAATACAACAACAAAGAAGACTGTAAACAACAAACACTGTTTTCCCTGAGACATCATTGTACCACAATATGTACTGTAATAGTTTTTACCCTGCTGTGCAACGTCTTCAGCTCGGCAACAAAACCAATAACAACGGAGGTGGGGCGGCTAGTGGCGCAGATTCCATCTTTATGTTACTAGAATGCTTATAAAATGTTATGTCTCTCTGCTGGACTCAGAACATTTCAGCTGACTCAAAATGGCTGTTATTTTGTCATTATTAGACATTATAAGGTGGTCCTACATGGTTATGATAAGTCATTATTCCTAATACCTACCGACTTAAAGTTACCCAAATCTGTTTCCCCGGGTTGTAGTTGAGTTGGTTCAGGGCCTGTTATTCCCACTGGAGCTGTTTGTGTGTGTGTTTTTGGTTTTATTATCCTTGTGGGGACCAGAAGTCCTCACAAGGATAGTAAAACAAGGAAAATTGGGGACATTTCTCACATCCCCACAAGGAAAAAGGCTTAGGGGTTAGGTAAATTTTTTAACTTTAAAAAAAATGGGAATCAATTGTTTGGTCCCCACAAGGATAGTAAAACAAACACGTGTGTGTGTATGTGTGCGTACATACACGTGTGGAGATGTAACATCAACATGGGACAACGTCAGCTGCCTAGAAATTGCTGATCCAAGCCAAAATGAAATGTATCCGTGTCAGGTTGTATAATGTAGGCAGGCAGGCGAGTACACACACAAGTATGCACTCCCCCACAGAAACACATGCGCGCGCACACACACACACACACACACACACACACACACACACACACACACACACACACACACACACACACACACACACACACACACACACACACACACACACACACACACACACACACACACACACACACACACACACACACACACACACACTTATACACAGACATACTGTAGCAGATATAGACTAAGAGGACAGAGTTCACACAACACTGACTACCATACACTCACATACACCAATGTAGAAATGAATGTCCCTTTTATCTGAACTCATTATTAAAATGTCATATTGGTCCTACAGTATGTACTGCTCTAGTAGAGCGGTAACACAGAGCATGAGCACAACAGTGTGTAGATACAGATGAATATGATGAAGTTATGAATGTGTAGGATGCTGCTGGGTAGTTAGCTGTCTCCGTGCCGCTAGGAAACATCTCCGGAGGGGAGCTACGATTTGAGGAGGCTCAATTGAATCCTGGCAGGTAATCTGTTCAAACAGATGAGTTTGAAGTTATATTTGGCTACAGATTAGTGAGTTTCCCACTGCTCAGACAAATCCCACTGCCAACTCTTTTTGACAATCACATGTGAATATTAGTGCAGTACTCTGGTCAGGAAGCTCAGGGTTGCAGTGTGTACAGTACTGCACATACAATCCTATCACTATAACTGTGGTGCACAGCTTGTCTCTCAATGCATATAAATATATAGACCTGATGTAGCTACTCAAACAAACTCTCTCCTCCTCGCAATGACCAGATTCCTGCTCTGCTCCCTATCACAACGTGGCAGAATGAGCCAGGCTGTGTCCCAAATAGTGCCCTAGCCTGGGCCTTGGTCAAAAGTAGTGCACTATATAGGTAATAGGGTGCCATTTGGAATTCACCCCCAGAGTGCAAAAGGAAGTTATCAGCTCACTCTCTCGCTCTCTCTCTTTCTCTCTCATCCCCTACCCATAATCCTCTTGGAGCGAGAAAAGTATTAAGTAGCAGCACACACACACACACACACACACACACACACACACACACACACACACACACACACACACACACACACACACACACAAACTCCCCTCACAAGAAGAAAGGTGTAATGAACAGGTGTCTCTGGACTTAATCTGCTGCATGTCTTTAAATGAGCTGCCATTTTTAGAACAGCTTTTCTTCTTCCTGTTCCTGTCAGACTCATGCAGGTAGAGAGAGGTGGTTCTGCCCTGGTCACAGTACTCACTGTAGCCCCAGTGCCAGTCTGTTTCTATCAGGCTTGACAATGACAAATAGCAAGAGCACAAACAGATCTGTTACCAGATCTGCATCGGATTAAAAACTGCAACTGCTAAAAATGATTTGATTACTGTACTGTACACACTACTACAAACTTATTAGTTGTGTATTGCTGAGTGGTTTAATATACTGTATATATACATTGACTTGTGCTCCTGGCAGTCATAAGCATTATGTGTTAATTGTCTGTATGTGGTATCTTCCTACTGAGCCTCAGGATGATCCCTTCATCCAATTATTTGGAAGACATGGGAAGACTTAGACGGACTGAGTGGTTAGGGCTGGTCATGACACTACTATACAGAAACAGCATCTCAAATGGCACCCTATACCCTAGTATAGGCACTAATTTTGACCAGGACCCATATGGAATAGGGTGCTCTTTGGGACGTAGTATGAGACTGTTGTGAACATGTCCAGTTGGAAGCCATATTGAGCATGTTCCAGTTACTACTACACTGTTGATGAAGGGAAAAGTCATGCTGGCCCTTAGGACCACTGTATCTGACCGTATCCCACAGTCCTCTCTGCTACGCCACCCTCTGCTCCACTCCGTACTGACTTCTGAAAGGAAGAGTGGGCTTCTTAGAATTAACACATGCTAGATTGACTGGTTTTGGACCGCCCAGATATATTTAGGCAGGGGAACGAAGGGAGGCACTGGAGGGAGGCATACGAGGGAGGTGTAGGGAGGCAAGGGAGGGAGGGAGGTGGATGGGAGGGAGGGAAGGAGGCAGACAGAGTAATTGGGAAGCATTTATTCCCTGGGTGGAGTCAGTGTGGAGAAGCTCAGTGCAATGTAACAGAGAAAGCTGTGTTTGCTCAGTATAATGTAATGTATGAAGTAAAGAGTTTTCTCCTCTCAACGTGTCTTCTCTGAAATCCCAAAGGGAAATGTAAGAGTTGGAGTGTGGATTAGTTGTTTAGGTTTCTCTTAACAGTGTAACTATATATGTTACATTTGATTCATTTAGCAGATCGTCTTATCCAGAACCACTTACGGGAGCAATTAGGATTAAGTGCCTTGCTCAAGGGCACATCGACAGATGTTTCAATTGGTTAGCTCAGGTATTCAAACAGGGAAACCTTTCGGTTACACTCTTAACAGCTAGGCTACCTGACGCCCCTGTTACATGATGCCATCAAGGCTTCCATCCGTGGGACTGGTGTGTATGTGTTGTCATGCTGTCTGTTGTGTGAAATGTAGGTAGGGATGGATGCAACTGACAGATGGACACCATGTACTCTGCGTCATGTATCCGTGCCAACCATAACACAACAACCATCTCAAAGGAAGTTATTCCTGTCACATGTAACGTCAGTGTAAAATATGTCAAATAGGTCTTTACTCCTGAAACCTTGCATCAACAATGTGTTTGTTTTCTCAGCTATAACCCAAATTGGGGCGGCAGCGTAGCCTAGTGGTTAGAGTGTTGGACTAGTAACCGAAAGGTTAACAAGGCAGTTAACCCACGGTTCCTAGGCCGCCATAGAAAATAAGAATTTGTTCATAACTGACTTGCCAAGTTAAATAAAAAAATAAAAAAATGTGTTCAGACCAAAATGTTACAAATAGTCTCTATTTGTGTAGACTACTAGATATTTTTTTGTGTCCTTAACGCTTGGATGTCAGTAAGTGATCACACACTCCTTGTGAGCCTTCACTCTACTGCACACTGTGTAATGTATCTCTTCTAGCTACGTCACACAGAGAGGATAGGCAGACTGTGGTTCCATGTCTCATGACTGTAATGTATCTCTTCTAGCTACAGCCTGTGACTGACAGAGAGGATAGGCAGACTGTGGTTCCATGTCTCATGACTGTGTAATGTATCTCTTCTAGCTACGTCACACAGAGAGGATAGGCAGACTGTGGTTCCATGTCTCATGACTGTGTAATGTATCTCTTCTAGCTACATCAGCCTGTGACTGACAGTGAGGATAGGCAGACTGTGGTTCCATGTCTCATGACTGTAATGTATCTCTTCTAGCTACAGCCTGTGACTGACAGAGAGGATAGGCAGACTGTGGTTCTATGTCTCATGACTGTGTAATGTATCTCTTCTAGCTACAGCCTGTGACTGACAGAGAGGATAGGCAGACTGTGGTTCCATGACTCATGACTGTGTAATGTATCTCTTCTAGCTACAGCCTGTGACTGACAGAGAGGATAGGCAGACTGTGGTTCCATGACTCATGACTGTGTAATGTATCTCTTCTAGCTACAGCCTGTAACTGACAGAGAGGATAGGCAGACTGTGGTTCTATGACTCATGACTGTGTAATGTATCTCTTCTAGCTACAGCCTGTGACTGACAGAGAGGATAGGCAGACTGTGGTTCTATGTCTCATGACTGTGTAATGTATCTCTTCTAGCTACAGCCTGTAACTGACAGAGAGGATAGGCAGACTGTGGTTCTATGTCTCATGACTGTGTAATGTATCTCTTCTAGCTACATCAGCCTGTGACTGACAGAGAGGATAGGCAGACTGTGGTTCCATGTCTCATGACTGTGTAATGTATCTCTTCTAGCTACAGCCTGTGACTGACAGAGAGGATAGGCAGACTGTGGTTCCATGACTCATGACTGTGTAATGTATCTCTTCTAGCTACAGCCTGTGACTGACAGAGAGGATAGGCAGACTGTGGTTCCATGTCTCATGACTGTAATGTATCTCTTCTAGCTACAGCCTGTGACTGACAGAGAGGATAGGCAGACTGTGGTTCCATGTCTCATGACTGTGTAATGTATCTCTTCTAGCTACAGCCTGTGACTGACAGAGAGGATAGGCAGACTGTGGTTCCATGACTCATGACTGTGTAATGTATCTCTTCTAGCTACAGCCTGTGACTGACAGAGAGGATAGGCAGACTGTGGTTCCATGTCTCATGACTGTAATGTATCTCTTCTAGCTACAGCCTGTGACTGACAGAGAGGATAGGCAGACTGTGGTTCCATGTCTCATGACTGTGTAATGTATCTCTTCTAGCTACGTCACACAGAGAGGATAGGCAGACTGTGGTTCCATGTCTCATGACTGTGTAATGTATCTCTTCTAGCTACATCAGCCTGTGACTGACAGTGAGGATAGGCAGACTGTGGTTCCATGTCTCATGACTGTAATGTATCTCTTCTAGCTACAGCCTGTGACTGACAGAGAGGATAGGCAGACTGTGGTTCTATGTCTCATGACTGTGTAATGTATCTCTTCTAGCTACAGCCTGTGACTGACAGAGAGGATAGGCAGACTGTGGTTCCATGTCTCATGACTGTGTAATGTATCTCTTCTAGCTACGTCACACAGAGAGGATAGGCAGACTGTGGTTCCATGTCTCATGACTGTAATGTATCTCTTCTAGCTACAGCCTGTGACTGACAGAGAGGATAGGCAGACTGTGGTTCCATGTCTCATGACTGTGTAATGTATCTCTTCTAGCTACGTCACACAGAGAGGATAGGCAGACTGTGGTTCCATGTCTCATGACTGTGTAATGTATCTCTTCTAGCTACATCAGCCTGTGACTGACAGTGAGGATAGGCAGACTGTGGTTCCATGTCTCATGACTGTAATGTATCTCTTCTAGCTACAGCCTGTGACTGACAGAGAGGATAGGCAGACTGTGGTTCTATGTCTCATGACTGTGTAATGTATCTCTTCTAGCTACAGCCTGTGACTGACAGAGAGGATAGGCAGACTGTGGTTCCATGACTCATGACTGTGTAATGTATCTCTTCTAGCTACAGCCTGTGACTGACAGAGAGGATAGGCAGACTGTGGTTCCATGACTCATGACTGTGTAATGTATCTCTTCTAGCTACAGCCTGTAACTGACAGAGAGGATAGGCAGACTGTGGTTCTATGACTCATGACTGTGTAATGTATCTCTTCTAGCTACAGCCTGTGACTGACAGAGAGGATAGGCAGACTGTGGTTCTATGTCTCATGACTGTGTAATGTATCTCTTCTAGCTACAGCCTGTAACTGACAGAGAGGATAGGCAGACTGTGGTTCTATGTCTCATGACTGTGTAATGTATCTCTTCTAGCTACATCAGCCTGTGACTGACAGAGAGGATAGGCAGACTGTGGTTCCATGTCTCATGACTGTGTAATGTATCTCTTCTAGCTACAGCCTGTGACTGACAGAGAGGATAGGCAGACTGTGGTTCCATGACTCATGACTGTGTAATGTATCTCTTCTAGCTACAGCCTGTGACTGAGAGAGAGGATAGGCAGACTGTGGTTCTATGACTCCTGACTGTAATGTATATCTTCTAGCTACAGCCTGTGACTGACAGAGAGGATAGGCAGACTGTGGTTCCATGACTCATGACTGTGTAATGTATCTCTTCTAGCTACGTCACACAGAGAGGATAGGCAGACTGTGGTTCCATGACTCATGACTGTGTAATGTATCTCTTCTAGCTACAGCCTGTGACTTACAGAGAGGATAGGCAGACTGTGGTTCCATGACTCATGACTGTGTAATGTATCTCTTCTAGCTACAGCCTGTAACTGACAGAGAGGATAGGCAGACTGTGGTTCTATGACTCATGACTGTGTAATGTATCTCTTCTAGCTACAGCCTGTAACTGACAGAGAGGATAGGCAGACTGTGGTTCTATGTCTCATGACTGTGTAATGTATCTCTTCTAGCTACGTCACATCAGCCTGTGACTGACAGAGAGGATAGGCAGACTGTGGTTCCATGACTCATGACTGTGTAATGTATCTCTTCTAGCTACGTCACACAGAGAGGATAGGCAGACTGTGGTTCCATGACTCATGACTGTGTAATGTATCTCTTCTAGCTACGTCACACAGAGAGGATAGGCAGACTATGGTTCTATGACTCATGACTGTGTAATGTATCTCTTCTAGCTACAGCCTGTAACTGACAGAGAGGATAGGCAGACTGTGGTTCTATGTCTCATGACTGTGTAATGTATCTCTTCTAGCTACAGCCTGTAACTGACAGAGACGATAGGCAGACTGTGGTTCTATGTCTCATGACTGTGTAATGTATCTCTTCTAGCTACAGCCTGTAACTGACAGAGAGGATAGGCAGACTGTGGTTCCATGACTCATGACTGTGTAATGTATCTCTTCTAGCTACGTCACACAGAGAGGATAGGCAGACTGTGGTTCTATGTCTCATGACTGTGTAATGTATCTCTTCTAGCTACAGCCTGTGACTGACAGAGAGGATAGGCAGACTATGGTTCTATGACTCATGACTGTGTAATGTATCTCTTCTAGCTACAGCCTGTGACTGACAGAGAGGATAGGCAGACTGTGGTTCTATGTCTCATGACTGTGTAATGTATCTCTTCTAGCTACAGCCTGTGACTGACAGAGAGGATAGGCAGACTGTGCTTCTATGTCTCATGACTGTGTAATGTATCTCTTCTAGCTACAGCCTGTGACTGACAGAGAGGATAGGCAGACTGTGGTTCCATGACTCATGACTGTGTAATGTATCTCTTCTAGCTACGTCACACAGAGAGGATAGGCAGACTGTGGTTCCATGACTCATGACTGTAATGTATCTCTTCTAGCTACAGCCTGTGACTGACAGAGAGGATAGGCAGACTGTGGTTCCATGTCTCATGACTGTGTAATGTATCTCTTCTAGCTACATCAGCCTGTGACTGACAGAGAGGATAGGCAGACTGTGGTTCCATGACTCATGACTGTGTAATGTATCTCTTCTAGCTACAGCCTGTGACTGACAGAGAGGATAGGCAGACTGTGGTTCTATGTCTCATGACTGTGTAATGTATCTCTTCTAGCTACATCAGCCTGTGACTGACAGAGAGGATAGGCAGACTGTGGTTCCATGACTCATGACTGTGTAATGTATCTCTTCTAGCTACAGCCTGTGACTGACAGAGAGGATAGGCAGACTGTGCTTCTATGTCTCATGACTGTGTAATGTATCTCTTCTAGCTACAGCCTGTGACTGACAGAGAGGATAGGCAGACTGTGGTTCCATGACTCATGACTGTGTAATGTATCTCTTCTAGCTACGTCACACAGAGAGGATAGGCAGACTGTGGTTCCATGACTCATGACTGTAATGTATCTCTTCTAGCTACAGCCTGTGACTGACAGAGAGGATAGGCAGACTGTGGTTCCATGTCTCATGACTGTGTAATGTATCTCTTCTAGCTACATCAGCCTGTGACTGACAGAGAGGATAGGCAGACTGTGGTTCCATGACTCATGACTGTGTAATGTATCTCTTCTAGCTACAGCCTGTGACTGACAGAGAGGATAGGCAGACTGTGGTTCTATGTCTCATGACTGTGTAATGTATCTCTTCTAGCTACATCAGCCTGTGACTGACAGAGAGGATAGGCAGACTGTGGTTCCATGACTCATGACTGTGTAATGTATCTCTTCTAGCTACAGCCTGTGACTGACAGAGAGGATAGGCAGACTGTGGTTCTATTTATTCAGCCCATCAGAAAGAATTAGAAGGGTTTTGGCAGCCTGTGGGCCCTGGTCAAACATAGTGCACTATTTAGGGAATAGGGTTCCATTTGGGATACAGCACTTGTTCTCCTGACCGGCTGCATGGTGAGAATGTGCGTCCCAAATTGCTCACTATTCCCTATATAGAATAGGGTGGCATCTTGGACTCACCCAATGTTGTGGTGTGTCTGTAGGTGAGGTGAGCTAGGTCTCTCAGTCTGGCCTCTTGTGGGGAGCTGGCTGCTTCAGGGAGCCACATTCATTACATCTAGGAGTTCTTCCCTAAACACTAAACTCTCAGTGACAGGCCGTTGTGTAATTGTCCTGCTGTCTGTCTGCGCGGCAGGAGCTACGTCAACTCCACTCTCTCTCAAGGAGCCACTCTCACGCTCTCAGATAGGGCTGGGGCTGAGGCTGGGGTATAGTATTGGGGCTGCATAGTACTGGGGCTGGGGTATGGTACTGGGGTTAGGGTACAGTACTATGGTTAGGGTATGGTACTGGGGTTAGGGTACAGTACTATGGTTAGGGTATGGTACTGGGGTTAGGGTACAGTACTATGGTTAGGGTATGGTACTGGGGTTAGGGTATAGTACTATGGTTAGGGTATGGTACTGGGGTTGGGGTGTAGTACTGGGGCTGGGGTATGGTACTGGGGCTGGGGTATAGGGCCGGCTGGGGCTGGCCTATAGTCCTGGGGCTGGGGTATAGGGCTGGTGTATAGTGCTGGGGCTGGGGTATAGCACTGGAGTATAGTACTGGGGCTGGGGTATAGTGCTGGGGCTGGGGTATAGCACTGGAGTATAGTACTGGGGCTGGGGTATAGTGCTGGAGTATAGTACTGGGGATGGGGTATAGTACTGGGGCTGGGGTATAGGGCTGGGGCTGGTGTATAGTACTGGGGCTGGGGTTTAGTACTGGGGCTGGGGTATAGCACTGGAGTATAGTACTGGGGCTGGGGTATAGTGCTGGAGTATAGTACTGGGGCTGGGGTATAGTACGGGGGCTGGGGTATAGTACTGGGGCTGGGGTATAGTGCTGGAGTATATTACTGGGGCTGGGGTATAGTACTGGAGTATATTACTGGGGCTGGGGTATAGTACTGGGGCTGGGGTATAGTACTGGGGCTGGGGTATAGTACCGGGGCTGGGGTATAGTACTGGGGCTGGGGTATAGTACTGGGGTTGGGGTATAGTACTGGGGCTGGGGTATAGCCCTGGGGTTGGGGTATAGTACTGGAGCTGGGGTATGGTACTGGGGCTGGGGTATAGTACTGGGGCTGGGGTATAGTACTGGAGCTGGGGTATAGTACTGGGGCTGGGGTATAGTACTGGGGCTGGGGTATAGTGCTGGGGTTGGGGTATAGTACTGGGGCTGGGATATAGTACTGGGGCCGGGGTATAGTGCTGGGGTTGAGGTATATTACTGGGGCTGGGGTATAGTACTGGAGTATATTACTGGGGCTGGGGTATAGTACTGGGGCTGGGGTATAGTACTGGGGCTGGGGTATAGTGCTGGGGTTGAGGTATATTACTGGGGCTGGGGTATAGTGCTGGAGTATATTACTGGGGCTGGGGTATAGTACTGGGGCTGGGGTATAGTACTGGGGTTGGAGTATAGTACTGGGGCTGGGGTATAATACTGGGGTTGGGGTATAGTACTGGGGCTGGCGTATAGCGCTGGGGCTGGGGTATATTACTGGGGCTGGGGTATATTACTGGGGCTGGGGTATAGTACTGGGGCTGGGGTATAGTACTGGGGCTGGGGTATAGTACCGGGGCTGGGGTATAGTACTGGGGCTGGGGTTTAGTACTGGGGCTGGGGTATAGTACTGGGGCTGGGGTATATTACTGGGACTGGGGTATAGCGCTGGGGCTGGGGTATAGTACTGGGGCTGGGGTATAGTACTGGGGTTGGGGTATAGTACTGGGGCTGGGGTATAGTACTGGGGCTGGGGTATAGTACTGGGGCTGGGGTATAGTACTGGGGCTGGGGTATAGTACTGGGGTTGGGGTATAGTACTGGGGCTGGGGTATAGTACTGGGGCTGGGGTATAGTACTGGGGCTGGCGTATAGCGCTGGGGCTGGGGTATATTACTGGGGCTGGGGTATATTACTGGGGCTGGGGTATATTACTGGGGCTGGGGTATATTACTGGGGCTGGGGTATAGTATTGGGGCCGGGGTATATTACTGGGGCTGGGGTATATTACTGGGGCTGGGGTATATTACTGGGGCTGGGGTATATTACTGGGGCTGGGGTATATTACTGGGGCTGGGGTATATTACTGGGGCTGGGGTATAGTACTGGGGCTGGCATATGGGGCTGGGGTATATTACTGGGGCTGGGGTATAGTACTGGGGCTGGCGTATAGCGCTGGGGCTGGGGTATATTACTGGGGCTGGGGTATATTACTGGGGCTGGGGTATATTACTGGGGCTGGGGTATATTACTGGGGCTGGGGTATAGTATTGGGGCCGGGGTATAGTACTGGGGCTGGGGTATAGTACTGGGGTTGGGGTTTAGTACTGGGGCTGGGGTATAGTACTGGGGCTGGCGTATAGTACTGGGGCTGGCGTATAGTACTGGGGTATAGTACTGAGGCTGGGGTATAGTACTGGGGTATAGTACTGGAGCTGGGGTATATTACTGGGGCTGGTGTATAGTACTGGGGCTGGCGTATAGTACTGGGGCTGTGGTTGGGTATACGACTAGGGATAAGATTTTCGGCTGCAGGGTGGGTATCGGGCTGGGGCTGGGGAGTGGGCTGTGCCACCTATAAAGTCAGAACTCCAAGTCAACCTCAGCTCCATCTCAACAGCTACATTAGATATGTATCATTATTACTGTTCTGTGTATATCTCTTCCCCTCTTACGTTTAGCAGAGGAAACCACACTTCTGTCCACTAGAGAGCAGTGTAACCTCAATCAAAGACAGTCAAACCTGGAGGCTTCTGGTTATAATGTATGAACCAGAGAGGGTCAAAACTAGAAAATGAGACAGATATGAAGATATAAAATCTATAGACGTGGCGACAGACAGACTGTGTGAGACTGGTCTTAGACTGTCTGTCTGTAGACATCCTGTTTGGTATACAGTCCATGCACATGAGCCTGGCTGTCACACTGTTGACTTGTCAATACCTTCTCACCTGACCTCTTTATTGTGAGGGGTGATGTGTGGGTTACTAGTGTCATGAGGAAGAGTGGATCCAGGGATTAAACCCTGGTTTCCAGGGAAGAGGCATATCTGTATATAACTGGACCCCGGAGCATTACCACGAGACCACAGGCTCTGTATCAAAGAGGACTTTTTATAACAAGATGTGTCTGCTGCTGTAAATTAGTTTAATAATGATTGGTGAATGGTTTGGAAGTCTGGAAGTAGTGAGACCTTCAGCTAGAGTTCCAGAATCTTATTCAATCAATTCAGGTGTGACATGACAGCACAAACATCATGGCAGCACAATATTTTATTATTTAGTTCCTGTGAATCTTTCTTGTTTCTGTTTTTACTTTCATTTTAAACGTTATGATTTCTATTGTTGTGTTTTTTGTCATCATCATCATCAGTAATATCTTGATCATATGCCTTAAAGCTATTACAATATACAGTAATTATGTTCATCATCATCATCATCAGTAATATCTTGATCATATGCCTTAAAGCTATTACAATATACAGTAATTATGTTCATCATCATCACTAATATCTTGATCATATTACAATATACAGTAATAATAATCATCATCATCATTGTTTATGTCTATGTATGTATTTATTTGTGTTGTTTTGTGTGTGTTCTCCATGTCTTTGTGTTGTTTTGTGTGTGTTCTCCATGTCTTTGTGTTGTTTTGTGTGTGTTCTCCATGTCTTTGTGTTGTGTATGCACTGAGCACTCAGCTGTCCACACTTATCTTTTTAGGGTCAAAGAAGAACAAAAGCCTCAGCCGGCACAGTAAGTAACACATTACCCAGAGTGCTCTAGGCTTTGACACTTCTTCCTGTTGGTCAATGTGGCTTCCTGTCTCAGCGGGTCCCGCCCCTTCTCCCTTGGTATTGGCTCGCTCTGGTGTGTCATTTGCATTCTGATTCGCTTGTAAGGGAGCTTCACCTTTAGGCTCCTTACTTCCTCATCCATGTGTGAACTGGATGCTTCTATTCAGCTACCTTCCGTCCTGCATTGTGTCCAAATCTACCTCTAAACACAGCAACTATCTGATCAATATGAAAACATTATACTACTACTCCACTACCACCTTCCTAACTATCGGCTGACCATTCGATGCAATTCCCATTTCCATTGGCTGTAACTTCTTTCCTGCTTTTATACTTCCTCTCCTCCTCTTTCTCTGTGGTTGTGGATGTGGTTGACTGTCCCTCTTTCTTGGTCTGCTGTGATCACAATGAATGTCCCTGCTAGGCTTCCGTACAGTACCGCCACTCTGACTTTGTGTAAGCCTTACTGGGTGTGTGTGCTTTAATTGGGGATTCCCTTGTCTCGGCCAGCCCAGACAATGTGTTGATTCTTCATCTTTCTGTGGTGTGGTGTACAGTCACGTTGTTTGCTTACTTATTTGAACAGGTGGTTTAGTCCCTTTAGTGGGATCACTGAGCTGGTAAATAACGTTCTGCAACCGCAGCAAATGTCCCAAAATGAGAAGGAGCCTGAGCCTGAGCCTGAGCCTGAGCCTGAGCCTGAGCCTGAGCCTGAGACGTAAGTAAGATGTGCACTGTCTGCCCCTGAACCAGACAGTTACTGTAGTAGGCCTAAACATACAGTATGGCTGACTAGTGTGGTCTGTACAGTATGTTTGACCTCTGACCTGTCAGATACTACCAAGAGCATAGGCGGCGCGTGAGTCTCAAGTTTGGGGAAGCTCATTTTCACCATAAAAATGATCCTTTATAATAAATAATTCCATGCATCATCGCTTTTGCAGACTTATGTACGATAGTCTACTATTCATAATGTGATGAGTACATTGGATAGCCAATAATATAACTACATTTCTGTTTGGGAAATATGTGGCCTTTTATAAACACTTTTCATGCAATTCTACTACACTTTATTTAACCTTTATTTAACCAGGCAAGTCAATAAGAACAAATTCTTATAAGAGGTAAGAGGCAAAAGGCCTCCTGGGCTACGACAAAAAAACGTTGTAAGCCAAAACGGACAACACAGACAGAAGACACTGGCAATAGCACAAATTCAACAGCAAATAAACAGTGGATGTGTGTGTGTGTGTGTGTGTGTGTGCGCGTGCTTGCGTGCGTGATGTGTGTAAGACAACGCAAAAATTGAGATCTGAGCTTGTATGTGTTTTTATTTCAAGCTAGAAGAGAGGATAGATAAAATGGCAGTTTTCCTAAAATGACCTTATAAATTAGAATGTACCAGTGTTAGATCCTGCATGTTGCTATTGATGTTCACCAGACAGATGACAATGGAGAGTTAGATAGACATCTCTGATTGGTGACAAAACTAAGGGCTGCATGATACACAGTCAAGAGCCTTCAGTGTAGAGCTTGAGGCTCGCACATAAATAGCTGCATCTTTTTATTACGACAAAAATGACAGGTTAGCGTATACTCTACTGACTGACAAACAGGCAAATAACAACGACGTTGTCTGCAACTATCTAATAGGCCTACGAAAAGAGGAGACATAAATACAATATGGAAGAGGAAATGATTGTCCAAAAACTGACCCAAAACTGACCCAACTGGCCCAATGATAAAGACAGTGAATATGCGTACTCACCGTGTATACGGCCGATGCTCCGCTAAAATAGGCTACTGTTCGCTCAAATAAATTGATAATTTTGATAACAGACAGATTAGTCTTGTCATGGTCTTCTCCTTACAGCAATTGCCATTTTCCTGCGATTGTATTTTCAAATATTGCCTCTCTTTCACTGACATTCGCAACTCAACGATAATTGATTCGGTATTTACCGTGCACGCTGCCCAAATTGAGGATCCTTCCAACAGGCAATGCGATGTAAAACAATCAACAAGTTATTTTTATTAAATAAGCTTTTTGGTGTTGTAATGATTGTATGAATTTCTGTATATACAGGATTAGCCTAATTATGCTAAATAATTTTGGCAATTTAATTACATTTACTTTAGGAGAAACCCTATGGATACGCTGCCAACGGCCGAGAGTCAAGTTTGCTTTCAAAGGATACTTTTGGACAGCTGAAGCAACACCTAATTTTTCTTCAGGAAAATGACCATATGCTTTAGGATTATTTTACTATGGTGAAGAACACAAGAATTTGGATCTATAAAATGCATGATGTATTTTTGGATTAAGTGACAGCCATTTACATTTAAAACTGTAATAGATTATATCGATATTGCATTGTGGCTGAATAAATGCATCTGACGTGCACTGTGACTGTGCTACATCACAGAAACATGACATCAGACGTGACATCAATGTTATGTCACCCAGTCAGACATCCACAAGGAACACAACTTTAAACATTTAGAAGGCTTGTCTTGATAAGATAACCTTCTGAGTTCATACTTAAGACCAACAGGCAGACACGTATTGAGTTTCCGGTCTTGGCTGGGTCCTGGTAGGGATACTATGTTGACTCTGTCATACAGTATACAGTAGGGGCCAGGGCAGGGCTTATGTTTCAGAGGTAAGAAGGGTCGGATAGACAGCCAGAGCTGGGACAATGAACAGCATATGATTACATGTCAGCTGTGCCATGCGCGTTTGACCAGGTTTGACCGAGGGGGAGACGGATGGGGAATGGGAGCCATCCACCAGCTGCCTAAACTTCTCAATACCCCTCTCCCCCCCCCCCCTCCTCTATTTCTCTCCTCCCCCCTCTCCTCTATTTCTCCCCTCCCCCTCTCCTCTATTTCTCTCCTCCCCCTCTCCTCTATTTCTCTCCTCCCCTCTCCTCTATTTCTCTCCTCCCCCTCTCCTCTATTTCGCTCCCCCCCTCTCCTCTATTTCTCTCCTCCCCCCTCTCCTCTATTTCTCTCCTCCCCCTCTCCTCTATTTCTCTCCTCCCCCTCTCCTCCCCCTCTCCTCTATTTCTCTCCCCCCCTCTCCTCTATTTCTCTCCTCTATTTCTCTCCTTCCCCCTCTCCTCTATTTCTCTCCTTCCCCCTCTCCTCTATTTCTCTCCTCCCCCTCTCCTCTATTTCTCTCCTCCCCCTCTCCTCTATTTCACTCCCCCCCTCTCCTCTATTTCTCTCCTCCCCCCTCTCCTCTATTTCTCTCCTCCCCCTCTCCTCCCCCTCTCCTCTATTTCTCTCACCCCCTCTCCTCTATTTCTCTCCTCTATTTCTCTCCTCCCCCCTCTCCTCTATTTCTCTCCTTCCCCCTCTCCTCTATTTCTCTCCTCCCCCCTCTCCTCTATTTCTCTCCTTCCCCCTCTCCTCTATTTCTCTCCTCTATTTCTCTCCTCCCCCCTCTCCTCTATTTCTCTCCTCCCCCCTCTCCTCTATTTCTCTCCTCCCCCTCTCCTCCCCCTCTCCTCTATTTCTCTCCTCCCCCCTCTCCTCTATTTCTCTCCTTCCCCCTCTCCTCTATTTCTCTCCTCCTCCCTCTCACTCTATTCCTCTCCCTCTTTTCCCTGGCCATCTCTCCTTCCTACCCCTCCTTTCCCTCTCTCCCTCCTTCTCCCTACCCCTCCCTACCCCTCTCCTCTCCCTAACCCTCTTCCTGGTTTAGGGAGAGTTGCGTCATGAATCTCGTGAATCTAGGAGCCTCTATATGCCCACTAAACCAGGGGTTCTCAAACTTTTTGGGGCCACTAACCCCTTTTTGCGATAACACATTCATCAGGGAGCCCCTCATAACTCGAGTGAGATAAAAATAGCAAGGAGTTTTACTATGACTTCGGTAGTGCATGGCCGGACAATCCACGTCTCAGACTGTGGGAAGAAACATCTTAAAGACCAACCTCTTGGCATCGGAGACCTAAAAGTTGCAGTTTTCAAGCTAATTTCCTGCAGTTTTAGACATTTTGTCATGGAACAGAGAGATGTTTTGTTGTTACAGCGTCGAAGCCAATATCCTGCCATTCTACACATTTTGCCATGAGGCAGAGAGAAAACGTAGCAGTTTTTAAGCTTAAAGCTGGAGTCCTTAACTGAAACAATAACAAAAGGGGAATTCCGCCTCTGTTTTGGTAAAACGCTGAGGGATGGGCCTGGAGAAATGTAACCACTCTCAAATTCAGAAATATAGCTATGGATTCAAGGACTGACCATCCATGATATCAAAATGATAGTTTTATCAATGTTCTGAGGCTATAGAGTGTTAGTTACATTTACATTGTTTACAAACATTGGAGTGAAACAAGCAACATGGGCTTTTGATGGGCGAAGACAGTTGAACTAAACTCATGAGGCATTTATAAGTTATATTCTTCAAGACTAATTGAGTATATCATGGTATTCCATACCAATGGATGTAGCAACTAAAGATTCTAGTTTTAAAGTACTGTACAGTGCATTTAGGTAAAAACGTGTTTTTGCGGAATACAAGAACATAATACAAATAGTATGAAGTTGAAAACATTTTAATTGGTGGGGCACTGTGGATACCAAAATCCCTGTGAGCCTCCCAAGCCCATGTGACCCAGGGTTAAGAACACAAGTTGTAGATGAATTATGTTACATTGTATTTTATTGTATTGTATTACACCTTCTAAACTTATTCCACAGATCCCCTTGGCCCAAATGTAATCTGTGGTTAGAACTATTCTTTTTTGTGTGTGTCTGGCCGCAGACCTCCTGCAGGACTGCGGACCCCAGTTTGAGAACCCAGGCTCTAAACAGCGGACACCCAATATCCACATACCATTAACAAGTCTTCTATCTGTACACTTGTTCTGGTGTCTGTGTGTGTGTGTCTGTCTGTATCTTTGTCTGTGTCTGTGTGTGTATGTGTGTGTCTGTGTGTGTGTGTGTCTGTATGTGTCTGGTCTGTGTGTGTGTCTGTGTGTCTGTGTGTGTGTCTGTCTGTGTCTGTGTGTGTATGTGTGTGTATGTGTGTGTGTCTGTATGTGTCTGGTCTGTGTCTGTGTGTGTCTGTCTGTGTGTGTGTCTGTGTGTATGTCTGTGTGTGTGTGTGTGTGTCTGTATGTGTCTGGTCTGTGTCTGTGTGTGTCTGTGGGTGTGTCTGTTAAACAACACCACATCACCCAGTGTTCATCCAGGGTGGGTACAGCAGCGTGGCAGTGTGACACAGAGAGGTGCCATCCAGGGTCCCGTCTCTATCTAGTGTTCAAGCAGGGTGGGTACAGCAGCGTGGCAGTGTGACACAGAGAGGTGCCATCCAGGGTCCCGTCTCTATCTAGTGTTCAAGCAGGGTGGGTACAGCAGCGTGGCAGTGTGACACAGAGAGGTGCCACCCAGGGTCCCGTCTCTATCTAGTGTTCAGCAGGGTGGGTACAGCAGCGTGGCAGTGTGACACAGAGAGGTGCCATCCAGGTTCCCGTCTCTATCTAGTGTTCAGCAGGGTGATCGTCATCAGACAAGGCCCAGCCACATCACGCCAATTACATTTGGGATCTAAATAAAAGGCCTATTTGTGGGAAAGAAGAAGCAGCATGTTTACCACCTACGCAACACCAAGCCATGCATTTGATTTCATTTATTTCACCTTTATTTAACCAGGTAGGCAAGTTGAGAACAAGTTCTCATTTACAATTGTGACCTGGCCATGATAAAGCAAAGCAGTTCGACACATACAACGACACAGAGTTACACATGGAGTAAAACAAACATACAGTCAATAATACAGTATAAACAAGTCTATATACGATGTGAGTAAATGAGGTGAGAAGGGAGGTAAAGGCAAAAAAGGCCATGGTGGCAAAGTAAATACAATATAGCAAGTAAAACACTGGAATGGTAGATTTGCAATGGAACAATGTGCAAAGTAGAAATAAAAATAATGGGGTGCAAAGGAGCTAAATAAATAAATAAATAAATAAAATACAGTACATGCATACGGACGGTAAAATGATAGCTCTGGTAAATAATTCACGTGACTAATGAATGTTGCAGGGGAAAATGTGGAGACGAAACCAATTCTAATCGCCATAACATGAAGTCAGCCAGGGTTTTAGTTTCCAAGGATACACCCGATTGACATGTGTCGTACAAAATGCATGCTGGTCTATCTGTGTGATGTAGCGTTTCAGGGTCCTCTGGTCCTCAGTTCTGATTGGACCTGTCATGTGTGGGTGTATTGGGAGAGTATAGGACAAGATGACACTGAATGTACAACTAGTGTTTTGAGCAGGCGGTGCAGATTAAAAGAGAATGTTGAACTAAAAGCTTCCTTCCAAATGGCCCCCTTTTCCTTATTTGGCACCCTTTTCCCACAGGGCACTGGTCAAAAGTAGTGCACTGTGTAGGGAATAGGGTGCTATTTGGGACGCATACAAAGACTTTGCCTACTGCGATCTATGTTCCCATCTGGTTCGTAGAAACAATGTCTGAAGACTTGAAGGGTTGACGTTGTTTCAGTGATCCACATGGAGGCCTACACAATAGTCTGATTCCTCTGCACTGTCTAAAGGCACTGTTAGCCCAATGGTTGGATGGATGCTGTAGTGTAGGCTACCCAGTCATTGTTGTTGCTGTGAAAAACAGATGTGATGTGTTCTTTCCACTGAAGTGTGGGCATTGACATTTGAAGGGCTGTATTAGCTTACGCACATTTCAGCCCCGCCCTGAAATAGAAACACAGGTACAAATGATTCATTAAACTCCGGGAACCTGAGTAAGTGGAATTACGTTAGGCTCTTAAACATACAATGAAAACTCTATACCTTCCTACCTGGCCCGCCTTGTTTCAGTAAAGATGGGTGCATTTCTATGTGAATGGAGATCTATAGTAACAGTACAACAATATGCAATGCAGAACATACTCTGAAACATTTCTAACTCTGACAGTTGTATGTAACAAACTGTAGGTTATTTGGTTGACAAAGCCTTTTGGTTACACTTTCTATAAGTATATATAATCAAGGCCTTTATAAAGCATGTTCCTCAAAGAAAGTGTTCCCTACATTTCTCTTAGAAAGGAATCAGAGCTACATACGCTGCTTTGCTGTCTACCAACACTAATGGACTTCACACAACATCCTGCAGTTAGCTACAGCACAAAGACATCTGAAATGACTTCCTATCCCCTGAAGTGCATTGTTATACTCTGGCAAAAGTAGTGCACTTTAACGGGAGTAGGGACTAGGGAGACATTTAGGACAAAGTTTCTGTTATGAACTGATCTTTTCCTAACTGTACTCCTCTCTTGCTTCCTTCCTTGCAGGAAGCTGCACCAGCAGTTTGAGAGCTACAAGGACCAGGTGAAGAAGATGGGGGATGATACGACCCCGCAGACGGGGACGACAGGAGAACCCCAGAAGAACCCCAACGACTCTCCTACCTGCGGGATTTGCCACAAAACCAAATTCGCTGATGGCTGCGGCCACCTCTGTTCATATTGCCAAACAAAATTCTGTGCTCGGTGTGGAGGACGAGTGTCTCTGCGGTCAAATAAGGTGAGGAGGTTGAGTCTAGCTACCTCTGTTTGCCTGTGTCAATGAACGCACGTACACACACATACAGACTTGCATGCATACCTGACAAAAATGTTTTGTAATGATTGTCCTCTTATAAGATTACACACACACACATAGGCACACATAGGCACACACACACACACACACACACACACACACATACATACATACATGGAAATGTTTTTGTAGTGATTGTCCTCTTGTAAGATTACAGTGAGAAGGTGGAAGTCATTTGTCAATACAACACGTTTTCTACAATCACATGCAGGCCAGTCCAGTCCAGCTGTCGTGAGAGAGGGTTTTTTTGCTGCTTCTCTCTCTCTTGGCTCCCAAAAATAGCCTGACTAGTCCATCCATTTCTGTCTCAAATCAAATCCTCCACTGGGTTATGAAACATTAGTGTGAAATCAGAAACGGGGCCTCAAGCCAGATACAGACAGTGGTGCAGCTCACAACACATCCTACTGACGATCTATACCATATCCCAACTCCTACCAATGTTTCTCCCATTCATACTCTCTGCATTACTTTGTTAGACTCTGACTGTAAATGTGGTGAGGGATGATTCTAGATGCAGTGATTTCTTCAGGTCTTGTTTTCAGTTTGGCGTCAGGTAGCCTAGCGCTTAAAGTGTTGGGCCAGTAGCCAAAAGATTGCTGGTTTGAATCCCAGAGTCGATGTGCCCTTGAGCAAAGCACTTAGCCCTAGTTGCTCTGGATAAGAGGTTCTTATAAATATGTCAAATGTAAATCTCTTTCTTTACCACTGGGGGGAGCTTCTCCCCTGGCGTCTCACGACAGCCCTAAATCTCATGTCTAACTAACTAACCTTGTTGTGAAATCCTCCTACAGAGTAAGCCTTTACATATTATTATGTGACTGAGTGTTTATGCTTGGTGCCGTCCAATACCCTCACTGTCGGAATGCGATGTGTCAAAGTGTACTAATGTCACTCACAATCTTTCTCCCCGTTCCTTTCTTCCTCTCTCTCTCTCTCTGTCCCTGTCTTTCACTCCCTCTATCTCTGTCTGCTGCATTCCTGCTCTCGCGGAATTGCAACAGGAGGACAAAGTGGTTAGCAAATCCTTTTCCAACCTTTTTCGCATCTCGACTAAGAAAAGTCTGAATAGAAGCATCGCTCCTTCGCCCCCATAAGATGCTTCGCTGACTGTAATATACACATACAGTACCCTGAACACATGATTTTTGACCAATCACATCTGTGAGTCAATCATATCATGTTGAAGGCCAGACCAAAACGGAACATACAGTTGGAGTCGGATGTTTACATACCACAAATTTCTTGTTAACAAACTATAATTTTGGCAAGTCGGTTATGACATCTACTGTGTGCATGACACAAGTAATTTTTCCAACAATTGTTTACAGACATATTATTTCACTTATAATTCACTGTATCACAATTCCAGTGGGTCAGAAGTTAACATACACTAAGTTGACTGTGCCTTTAAACAGCTTGGAAAATTCCAGAAAATGATGTCATGGCTTTAGAAGCTTCTGATAGGCTATTTTACATAATTTGAGTCAATTGGAGGTGTACCTGTGGATGCATTTCAAGGCCTACCTTCAAACTCAGTGCCTCTTTGCTTGACATCATGGGAAAATCAAAATAAATCAGCCGAGACCTCAGAAGAAAAATTGTAGACCTCCACAAGTCTGGTTCATCCTTGGGAGCAATTTCCAAATGCCTGAAGGTACCACGTTCATCTGTATAAACAATAGTATGCAAGAATAAACACCATGGGCCGTCATACCTCTCAGGAAGGAGACACATTCTGTCTCCTAGAGATGAGCGTACTTTGGTGCAAAAAGTGCAAATCAATCCCAGAACAACAGCAAAGGACCTTATGAAGCTGATGGAGGAAACAGGTACAAAATTATCTATATCCACTGTAAAATGAGTCCTATATCGACATAACCTGAAAGGCCGCTCAGCAAGGAAGAAGCCACTGGTCCAAAACCACCATAAAAAAGCCAGACTACGGTTTGCAACTGCACATGGGGACAAAGATTGTACTTTTTGGAGAAATGTCCTCTGGACTGATGAAACAAAAATAGAACTGTTTGGCCATAATGACCATTGATATGTTTGGAAGAGAAAGGGGGAGGCTTGCAAGCCGAAGAACACCATCCCAAACATGAAGCACGGTGGTGGCAGAATCATGTTGTGGGGGTGCTTTGCTGTAGGAGGGACTAGTGCACTCCACAAAATAGATGGCATCATGAGGGAGGAAAATGATGTGGATATATTGAAGCAACATCTCAAGACATCAGTCAGGAAGTTAAAGCTTGGTTGCAAATGGGTCTTCCAAATAGACAATGGCCCCAATCATACTTCCAAAGTTGTGGCAACATGGTTTAAGGACAACAAAGTCAAGGTATTGGAGTGGCCATCACAAAGCCCTGACCTCAAACCTATAGAAAATTTGTGGGCAGAATTGAAAAAGCGTGTGCGAGCATGGAGGTCTTACAAACCTGATTCCGTTACACCAGCTCTGTCAGGAGGAATGGGCCAAAATTCACCCAACTTATTGTGGGAAGCTACCCAAAACATTTGACCCAAGTTAAACAATTAAAAGGCAATGCTACCAAATACTAATTGAGTGTATGTAAACTTCTGACCCACTGGGAATGTGATGATAGAAATAAATGCTGAAATTAATCATTCTCTCTACTATTATTCTGACATTTCACATTCTTAAAATAAATTGGTGATCCTAACTGACCTAAGACAGGGATTTTTTACTACGATTAAATGTCAGGAATTGTGAAAAACTGAGTTTAAATGTATTTGGCTAAGGTGTATGTACACTTCCGACTTCAACTGTATAAAGTATATGTCAGAAAATATTTTTCGGTATCTTTGTTCCATTTTCAGTGCAAAGTTTGGACCAAATCCCTGTCAACGTATCCCCTTAACAGCTATAACTGATCTGAATGAGCTGAGAGTCCACCTCCATTAGACCGTCTGTCCGCTGGCTGCCAAGGCTGCCTGTCTGTCTTTGTTGTTGACTGATTATGGGTGGAGGATGGATTTCCTCCAGAGTTGTAGCCTACAGATGGTGTTGAGTCGTGGCTGTGGGCTGGCAGGAGGCAGCAGCAGCAGTAGAGTTGGGACAGTGTGATGAGTAGTGGGAGTGTTGGCAGATCTGCCCTGGGATCAGATCAAAGGATAGGAGGATAGGCCAACTGCTGCCCTGCCCACTGTTAGCCTGGTATTGTAGCTATCTGTCTTCTTGGCCATGAAAATACATTGGTTGCATCCCAAATGGCACATGCAGCTAAAGTATTTGAAAGGAAAACAGTTATTACTGGTCTGGATGTGGAGGAGGTGCAGTAGAGGAATGGAGATGGAGATGGAGATGGAGATGGAGATGGATGGATGGATGGATGGTGGCGGTGGAGGTAGAGATAGATATAAATGGATGGATGGTGGGGGTGGAGGTAGAGATAGATATAAATGGATGGATGGTGGGGGTGGAGGTAGAGATAGATATAAATGGATGGATGGTGGCGGTGGAGGTAGAGATAGATATAAATGGATGGATGGTGGGGGTGGAGGTGTAGGTGTACATACAGTACGTTCAGTAGATGTGCTGCTGTCTCAGCCAGAGCGACACAGTTTACACAGACACTGCCTCCCCTGTATCTGGTTGCAGGGCTCCAAGCCCTCACAGAGCCCTCAAGGCCAGCTGATTCAGGGGTTTGGTTCCCAGACAGGGCTGGGTGACCAGATAGTTTTTCAACCCAAGGAGGGGGATGTCACTGGGGGCCCGACTGCTGGGCCTCTGAGGGCAGGGCCCATGGACCTAAAGGATGTCTCAAATGGCACCCTATTCCCTATATAGTGAACTACTTTTGACCAGAGCCTTACACATGTTGGACACAATAAAGCCCTTTCATGTTTACAAACACATGCCGAGAGCACACAGACTCACACACAACAATTTTCATAGTCTCATAATAAGAATAGATGTTATGTTTTTGCAAGTTTATTAACTAAGACTATATAGCTCAGTTGGGGATGTTTTGGTCAGCCCAACCACCTGCAGTAGCTTGTCACGTCTGAAAGCTTGTGTGTCAGTCAAAGAGGTGCTTGTGGTGGTGGTGAAATCTGTCCTTTTTCCATCAGTATTCTCTTTCCTTCCCACAACCAGTGTCAGCAATGACGAGAGATCTCTTGTTCTGTGAAACGGCATCAATATTTACACGCCTCAGTGTCTGGAGCCTCTAACAGAGCTGTTGGACACTGGAATACGATAGGACAGACTTGCTGCTGAGAGTTTCACAGAGAGGCAGGAGAAGAAGCAGGAGTGAAGGTTTGAGATGGATTTGAGCTACATTAAACTGAGCCCCGGGATGATTTATTTTCTTATTTAGTCTAGTATAGCCTATCAGACTCATGGTTATGACAATAAAATATGATATTTTGTTATATATCTTTCCTTGATATTAGCCTACAGTAAAGAGGTGAAGGACATCCAGTCTGATAGGACAGTACTGAAGGTCTTTATATGTAACCACAGGTCAGTCTAGTCTCAGCTCAGCTGCTACACAGTACACATCTTATACAAGGAATGATTTTGGAGATATAGATGGAGACTTTGAAAGACATACTGTGCACTATGTACATTTTTTGAACCCCCAGAATCCTCCTCAGACCTTATAGGAGGACTGTTCACCATTTCAATTAAATTTGTTGCTCAAAAATGCCCCAGGAATCAACAGTCTCCCGAGACCAAGTCATTCGTGAATAAAGCGACTTTTGAGGACATCACATGTGCTGTGGTGCTCTTGGGTCTCAGCTCTCATTCACTCTGCTGCAAACGAACAGAACTCACACTTATTGGATCTTTCTGGCCTCGTCAGAGTATAAAAACCTAATATTCCAGTGAATTTAGAAGAGCACGTTGTTGTGGCGCATCAGAAATAGCTTGGTGAGTCCCTGAGCGTCACGGGCGTGTAACGGCACACATTGGATTATTTGAGCACAGTTGGGCCGCCCAGCACCACGGGGGGACGCGCTGCATTTATAATGAGCTCAAATAAGCCTCGGTAGCGGGAGACTCACACCCGCATCTATTAGTAATGAAGACTTAACTAGTAGGTCCAATACAGCGGCGGTAAAACACGATTGCACGTTTTATTGCTCACTCTTGCACATCTTTCCTCCCACGAAGCGGCTTCTGTATGCTTCTTTTTTGTGTGCCGCGTTTCAAAATTTGAATCCTTTACTGCATTTATGAAGGGGCTGTAGCGTTTTCTATTTGACATCGTGGCAGACACGTATTTTGTTATTTTCTGTAAATAATCTGTTTAGAAAATAATTATGTTTGGAACATAAGACTGTCTGACTGGCTGGTATTATTTGCAGCCTGGACAAATCACATACATTATTAGCATTGCTTAACCTTCACGCGGGCTACATTGAGCAGAGCTAGCTGCCTGCCTGTTGTCCGACTAGGTACTGTCCGCGGTTCTGAACGGTGTTGAAGGTCGGCGACTGTCTTGTTCCCTCGGTTCTTCCTGATTTTACTGCACGCTGCCCCGTAACATTTCCACCAAATTAGGATTACATACACTGTTTTTCTGCACGGACACTGTTCTTCCCGTCGTTACCATGGGTAAGCTAAATGTAAAATTGATTGTCTTGGCGTGGAAGTCATTCAATACGATGGGCTCACAATCAGCCGTTTGGATACTGCATGTACTGCATTCTACACTGTTTGCATAAGTAGTCAGAGTATTTTAATGTAGATGATCATATTACCAATGCTGAATTAATTATAGACTATTATGAATGCCTACATGTTATAAACACCTTGTTATAGCCTAGGTGAGGGCAGGTAGTCTGAATACGTGTATATGGATTGTTTAGGCTATGTAGTGCTAATTTTCGGTGAAAGTTCTCATTACATCATGTTCTCTGAAATTCTGAATATATATGGTCACTTCTAAAATGTATGTGAAACGGTGAACAGCTCTTTGATAAGCCGACATGCCAAACGCTCAAGTAAGACCAAAAATAGACTTTGGCTTTGTAAATAATGTCACAGGGCTTAGGGGGGTCTGTGAAAGACATCTGCCATCTCTCTGTGTGAATCCAGTCTCTCCATTTCTCAAGCCGCTCTCATCTTTCTCTCTCACGTCTTTCTGAACTTTGGTAAAATAATGGGCATACATTTATGCATCAAGTCTATTATTATTACCGCGCGCCCGACACACTAAATTTAGAACCTCATTAAAATGTGATGCACCACGTGCCAGACAGTGTTTGAGCATGTGAGAGTCGGCTCTTCTTTCACCTCTATTTAGGCTACACGGTTTCATGAAACAGACTTTAATGCATGTTTCCCTTTGTCTTTTTGAGATCTTTACACACACACACACATTTAGAAGAATGTGGTAAATTTCATCCTAGGTAGGTTCTATATTTTATATCACACGTTTTAATAACACATTAAAACGTGTGTTGCATGGGGGGAAAAGGAGTGCAGAAGGATTGAATAGGTGTTGCATGTTTCAGACAGTCGACTCATGTGCAAACTCAGTTTCAAAGCCAAGATGTTCCCAGACATGTTCCCTTAAATAATGAGTTTTTAATGAGCTCAGTTAAGTTCAGTCCAGGTGAGACTGGGAGGGAAACAGGCAATATGATACCTATGACAGTCTATTCACCATCACATTAATATTTGACCATGATGCACATCTCTTTATAGTATGTGATATTTTTGTTCTCTGAATGCTATGAACAAGATACAGAAACATCTGATGGTTGGGAATGCATTTCGTCTGAAAGATATGAAACCAACTATGTGTTTTTGTCTCAAAAAGAACAGTGACTATTTGGACTCAAGTAATGCAACAATGGTTGCAATTTTCTTAAAAATTAAAAATGGTCACCGTGGTATTTTCATTGTCCTATAGCTTTGAAGTTTGATAATATCATGCTTCTCAACTGTTTTGGTAGGACGCTGTTGTAGTGTAGTGCTGCTTCTTGGCCACAAGAGAGAGCTCAATGACTGAGTGAGTATTGGTTACTGGAACATATGCATCAGAAAGAGGCGATTGTCTCCTCCCTCCCCTATTAACTTCACTTTGATGTAGTGTAGCGCCACAGGCTTGACAGATAAACAAAGCTCAGCACAAACTGGGATAGCTGAAGGCTGCTCTCTATCTTAAAGGACTTTCAGTCAATGCTGTAAATCGTCTTTTAGAAAGTGATGAACATACACTACATTGATCATCGAAAGCACCACCACAGCACCACCCTTGTAATAGGCTATAGCAGTGTTTTGCTGTAGAGATTTGCAACACACGAGGTTGTCTGAACGCTAGGCCTGCTCATTTTAGATAGAAGTTATTGATTCAAGTCCAGATGGATTAGATAGAGTAAATAGATGGAATAAAATATCTTTGAACGGGACCAAATGCAAATGAGAAAGATGATAAGGATGTATGAAACCACCTTGAGTTTAAATTAAAAAACATTAGATAACAAATGACATGTCAATCTAAACCGCTTGATGGTACCCATCGTTACATATCAGTAGCCTACAGTACCTATGATCCAGCACACCCTGCAAACAAGAACAACTATTCAATTGATCATAGTGATTCAGGAGTAACATTAAAACAGAACAATATGCCTCACCAACATTAGAAAACCTCAGCAGAAAACCCAAACTCTAAATCCTGAAATATGTTAGTTAACTCAATGAGAGAATAGTCAGATGAACTGATAACTAAAATAGCATTGCAGATGGCATTATTTTGCTAAGTGCAGAGATGTATTATAAGTAATGAATGTGTAAGGGACTACTGAAATTCTATACACTTTGTGGCGCAGCAGAAAGATCAGTAAACCCCAAATCCAGAGGTTGTGAGTTCAAATCCCAGGTGGGGTCATATTGAAAAGTCCTTACTAAGTCATCATGTCAAATGTAATCATATTGTCATTGATAGGGGCAGCAGGATGTCATTGATAGGGGCAGCAGGTTGTCATTGATAGGGGCAGCAGGATGTCATTGATAGGGGCAGCAGGATGTCATTGATAGGGGCAGCAGGTTGTCATTGATAGGGGCAGCAGGTTGTCATTGATAGGGGCAGCAGGATGTCATTGATAGGGGCAGCAGGATGTCATTGATAGGGGCAGCAGGATGTCATTGATAGGGGCAGCAGGATGTCATTGATAGGGGCAGCAGGATGTCATTGATAGGGGCAGCAGGATGTAATTGATAGGGGCAGCAGGTTGTCATTGATAGGGGCAGCAGGTTGTCATTGATAGGGGCAGCAGGATGTCATTGATAGGGGCCGCAGGTTGTCATTGATAGGGTCCGCAGGTTGTCATTGATAGGGGCAGCAGGTTGTCATTGATAGGGGCAGCAGGATGTCATTGATAGGGTCAGCAGGTTGTCATTGATAGGGGCAGCAGGATGTCATTGATAGGGGCAGCAGGTTGTCATTGATAGGGTCAGCATGTTGTCATTGATAGGGGCAGCAGGATGTCATTGATAGGGGCAGCAGGTTGTCATTGATAGGGGCAGCAGGTTGTCATTGATAGGGGCAGCAGGATGTCATTGATAGGGGCAGCAGGTTGTCATTGATAGGGGCAGCAGGATGTCATTGATAGGGGCAGCAGGATGTCATTGATAGGGGCAGCAGGATGTCATTGATAGGGGCAGCAGGATGTCATTGATAGGGGCAGCAGGATGTCATTGATAGGGGCAGCAGGATGTCATTGATAGGGGCAGCAGGATGTAATTGATAGGGGCAGCAGGTTGTCATTGATAGGGGCAGCAGGTTGTCATTGATAGGGGCAGCAGGATGTCATTGATAGGGGCCGCAGGTTGTCATTGATAGGGTCAGCAGGTTGTCATTGATAGGGGCAGCAGGTTGTCATTGATAGGGGCAGCAGGATGTCATTGATAGGGTCAGCAGGTTGTCATTGATAGGGGCAGCAGGATGTCATTGATAGGGGCAGCAGGTTGTCATTGATAGGGTCAGCATGTTGTCATTGATAGGGGCAGCAGGATGTCATTGATAGGGGCAGCAGGATGTCATTGATAGGGGCAGCAGGTTGTCATTGATAGGGTCAGCATGTTGTCATTGATAGGGGCAGCAGGATGTCATTGATAGGGGCAGCAGGATGTCATTGATAGGGGCAGCAGGTTGTCATTGATAGGGGCAGCAGGTTGTCATTGATAGGGGCCGCAGGTTGTCATTGATAGGGGCAGCAGGATGTCATTGATAGGGGCAGCAGGTTGTCATTGATAGGGGCAGCAGGATGTCATTGATAGGGGCAGCAGGTTGTCATTGATAGGGGCAGCAGGTTGTCATTGATAGGGGCAGCAGGATGTCATTGATAGGGGCAGCAGGATGTCATTGATAGGGTCAGCAGGTTGTCATTGATAGGGTCAGCAGGTTGTCATTGATAGGGGCAGCAGGTTGTCATTGATAGGGGCAGCAGGTTGTCATTGATAGGGGCAGCAGGTTGTCATTGATAGGGGCAGCAGGATGTCATTGATAGGGGCAGCAGGTTGTCATTGATAGGGTCAGCATGTTGTCATTGATAGGGGCAGCAGGATGTCATTGATAGGGGCAGCAGGTTGTCATTGATAGGGTCAGCATGTTGTCATTGATAGGGTCAGCAGGATGTCATTGATAGGGTCAGCATGTTGTCATTGATAGGGGCAGCAGGATGTAATTGATAGGGGCAGCAGGTTGTCATTGATAGGGTCAGCATGTTGTCATTGATAGGGGCAGCAGGATGTAATTGATAGGGGCAGCAGGTTGTCATTGATAGGGGCAGCAGGTTGTCATTGATAGGGGCAGCAGGATGTCATTGATAGGGGCAGCAGGTTGTCATTGATAGGGGCAGCAGGTTGTCATTGATAGGGGCAGCAGGATGTCATTGATAGGGGCAGCAGGTTGTCATTGATAGGGGCAGCAGGATGTCATTGATAGGGGCAGCAGGATGTCATTGATAGGGGCAGCAGGTTGTCATTGATAGGGGCAGCAGGATGTCATTGATAGGGGCAGCAGGATGTCATTGATAGGGGCAGCAGGTTGTCATTGATAGGGGCAGCAGGATGTCATTGATAGGGGCAGCAGGATGTCATTGATAGGGGCAGCAGGTTGTCATTGATAGGGGCAGCAGGATGTCATTGATAGGGGCAGCAGGATGTCATTGATAGGGGCAGCAGGATGTAATTGATAGGGGCAGCAGGATGTCATTGATAGGGGCAGCAGGATGTCATTGATAGGGGCAGCAGGATGTAATTGATAGGGGCAGCAGGTTGTTAAGAGTGTTGGATCAGTAACCGAAAGGTCGCTGGTTTGAGTCGCCAAACTGGTAAGATGGGAAACTCTGCAGTTCTGCTCTTTAGCAAATTGAAGAGCGCAACTGCTCCCCGGACGTCAATTAAGGCAGCCCCCTGCACCTGGGTTAAATGTGGAAGGCATGCAGTTGTGCAACTGACTAGGTATCTTCCTGATTAAAGATTTTTACACTATTTAGGCTGAACAGCGTACCACTTACCTTAAAAACGCATACCATATCATTACTTCCCTGGGACAAACTGGGAACTAGACAAAACCTTCAGGGCACCATGACACAACATCCAAAGAACGTCCTAAAAACGTTCTTGGGGACGTCCCTGGACAAACTGCAAACTAGACAAAACCTGCAGAGGACCATGACACAACGTCCCAAGAACATTCAGGGGACATTCAGGGGACCATGACACAAGGTCCCAAGAATGTCGTAAAAATGAGAACTGTAAAAAGTCCCCTAGAGAACATTCCCTAGGGACCATCACACAACATCATAAGGACTAGTAAAAGGAAGGTCCTGAGAACATCCTGAAATGGTCATCTGTGATGTCCTGGGAATGTACAGGGTCCCTCAGGACTTTCCTTTAGACATCGGTCCCTCAGAGAACATTCCCTTGGGACTATCATGCAATGTTCTTAGAATGTTCTCAGAATGTCAGTGGGATAACTTCGCACCAAAACCCGTAAGGGACCTAATGGGAACATCGCCGAATGTCCTCAGGACGTCCCTTGTTTGCTGGGGCATTTAGTGGGCTACATAGGCCATTTCTATTCCTCCGCTAGGTTTGGAGCACTAGGTTTTTAAAATGTTCTATATTTGGGTGCAGGTTCAATGACTATGAAATGTGCAAACACGGGGAGAAATGGCCCAGCCTGGGCGGGGGGGCTGTCCCCTCTCCCCTTCCTCCCCCACACCCGTCCCCCTGACTGCACTCAGCCGTGAAGAGTTAAGCGGTGGGGAAGGAGGGAAGAGGGACTGCAGTCTGGCTGCAGTGAACACACCTCTGGCAATCAGAACAGCTGCTTGACCTGTGTGTGTGTGTGCATGTGTGTATTTGAATGTATATGTGTGTTTGGTTTAGGGACTGTTACAGATGCTAACAGTAGTCTGTCAGAGTGGGCCAAACTGACGCTCTCTGCTGCATTACTGGACGGACTGTTAGAGCGCACATGCTGTGTGAGTGTGTGTGTGTGTGTGTGTGTGCTGACACCACTTCTATGTGACTGAGGAGTATGGCTTCAACCTTAAACCTTATCATTAAATAATCTCTACTGTGATCAACCACTGCTTATATTTTTCACAATTTTCACTTTTTAGTGCATTAGTCATCCAGGTTATGTTTGGGTACAGACTAGATGCTACACTATATAGTCCTGTATAGGAACGCTGTGTGAGGCTGAGCTATGCTTAGCATGCCCTGCTCAGTATTCATTTGGCCTGTGTGCGTAGGTCTTCCTGGTCTGTTTTGGAATAGTAATGTACTATTGGGTATGTGCTGATGAGATAGAAGAGCCCACTGCATGTCCAGTCTGAAGCTCAGAATGTGGTTCATTATTATTGGCAGATTGGAGAACTGACTCTTGTGAGCAGTAAATAAGTAGGTCACATCATGCCATGCTGGCTGATCTACAAGGCTATCTCTATCTGGGAAAAAACTGTGCTATGTTAAGCACAGAGGGAGATTGGAGTAATGAACAGGAAGTGGGACCTGGTGTGGAGGTAGCGGGTGCGTGTGTGTGTGCGCGTGCGCATGCTTGTGACTGGTATGGAGGTTGTGTGTGCGCGTGCACGTACTTGTGACTGGTATGGAGGTTGTGCGTGCGCATGCTTGTGACTGGTATGGAGGTTGTGTTTGTGTGTGCGCATGCTTGTGACTGGTATGGAGGTTGTGTGTGCGCGTGCACGTACTTGAGAAGTATGGAAGTAGAGTGTAGCCCCCACCCCGGTGGTTCAGACATCTGATTGTCAGCTCAATGCTCTGACTACAGGACCAGAGTCAGGCTATAACTAACGGCTGGAGGACACTGCTGCTGGGTTGTGTGCAGCTGCCTGCCTGTCTACTGTACATCACTGCTGTCAGTCACTGGCCATCAGCCTGAGTTCCTCATGGACCCTGATGCCCTGCACCATGCTCCCTCAGAGAGAGAGAGAGAGAGAGAGAGAGGCGCCAGGCAGCTCAGGTGGCTGCCCATTTCTTCCTTTCCACTCGGCATCGCTCCTCCTCCAGACTAGGGAGGGCGGTTGTTAGGGCAGAGTGTGGCTGGATGAGCTGTGTCTGAGGCGGAGTGATCAGGTTGCATCCCAAATGGCACCCTATGCTAAATATAGTGCACTACTTTTTGATCAGGGCCCATAGCGCACTATGTAGGGAATAGGGTGCCATTTGTGAAGCAACCCAGGGCTTTGAGGGCGGCTGTGCTGCGTCTGAGGTGGAGTGATTAGGGCTTTTGTCGGCTCCTGGATTTATGAGGCTAATGTTGAGGGAGGGGGCTGCAGACCACAGTTAGTGCTACTTCCTCTGTAGAGTCTCTCTCCATCCCTCTGCTATTCACACACAGCTGTATTTAACAGTAGGGCTGCAGCTAGCTTCCTATTTAGATTCAGTTACTTACAGTATTGTGCACCACAAAGTTAGTACCATAGAAAGAGGATCACTCATTAATGACTCTGTAACCACCCACCACCAACCCATTGACTTGAATGGGGATACCTATTCTAGTGATTTTATTTCTATGGCTGGTACCCCATATAAACAAGTGGTGTAAGTACTGTATGTACTCTCTTAGAAAAAAAGTGCTATCTAGAGCCTTACAGGGTTCTTTGTCCTGTCCCCATAGGAGAACCTTTGGAGAACTGTTTTCCACAGAGGGTTCAACCAGAAACCAAAAATGGTTCGACCTGGAAGCAAAAAGGGTCCTCCTGTGGGGACGGAAAAAGAACACTTTTGGAATCCTTTTTTTCTGAGAATGTAGGGGGATGTAGATCATATGAACTTCAGATTCCTCATCATACTCACAGACTGTCCAGTGAACTCAACATTATGTCCTCGATTAGATATGGTCCTACATACAATCCTAATATTCTCTCCCTCCTAAACACTTGCCCAAAGGCTACTGTATGTGTATGCATTATTATCAAATCATTCATATCCTCATCTGTATATTTACAGTGTTTCCTACAACATCTAGCAGGTTCAAGTATCCTTTTTTAATGATACTTTGCACATCTCCTCTAGGGGTTGATCCATTCTATGACTCCTTTCATTGTAGTTCATTGCTGTAAGCCCACCACCACCACCACCACCACCACCACCACCATCCCCACCACTGCAGATATCTAACCCCCGCTGTCCTCTGTGTACAGGTTATGTGGGTATGCAACTTGTGCCGAAAACAACAAGAAATCCTAACCAAGTCGGGGGCGTGGTTCTACAGCGGCGCCGCAGGGCCACGGGGCGGGTCTGAGGGCCCCAGGGGTCGACGTCACGAGGAGGCCCCCCAGGAGAAGAAGGCCAAACTGCAGCAGGATCTCCTCTACCAGGGGCCCCCAGGGGACGTATCAGCAGACAGAAGCAGACCTCCCGGACTCCCCAGACAAGGCTCCCTGAACAACGGCTCAGGGCTGAGGCTCTCAGGTCCAGGACAGGACATAGACAGGTGAGTCCAGTGTGTGTGTGGAAGGTTGTGTGTGTGTTAAACACATTTGAACAATTCCCTCAGGGATTTGAGCTGCGTTTAACATTTTGATCATTAATGTGGAGGAAAACTGTCTGTTAAATGTGAAACCTGTTAAGAGAGAGTGGGGGAAGTTGAGCCAAATGGTTAATTGAGCCACCCCTTGTTTCTAGGAAACCATACACAAAATGAATAATGTGACCAAATATTTAGTATGAGGTCATCATTTCATAGAGTCTGTGAAGGAAGAAACCACATGGAAAATTGATAGGTAAGTTAGGTAAAAAAATACATTTATTTATTCATGTAATTCATTTATTGTGTTATAGGTATCATGATGCTTGTATCTAAACCAAAGAAGATATTTGTATACATCAGTTGGGATCTTTATAAGCTTCAATATGAGGTCCTAGTCCTAGCATGAAACTGCATCCTTCTAACTGTGCGGGCTAATATTTCAAAATGTTTGCCTTTTTGGGGTAAGTTAAACCTATGGCCACCATACACCATACAAATGATGATTACCTTTAGTCAGTTTAATGGATAATATACATAGTATTTTTGCAATGTGTCATGCCTACAGTATGAACTCAGGAGTGCTTTTTTATTGTTACAGAGCAGACATCATCATGTCCTGTGTACACAAATGTAAAACAAGCAGGGGTCTACCCCCCCCCCCCCCTTGAGGTTCTAGAGAGAGCAGACATCATCATGTCCTGTGTACACAAATGTAAAACAAGCAGGGGTCTACCCCCCCTTGAGGTTCTAGCGAGAGCAGACATCATCATGTCCTGTGTACACAAATGTAAAACAAGCAGGGGTCTACCCCCCCCCCTCCCCCTTGAGGTTCTAGAGAGAGCAGACATCATCATGTCCTGTGTACACAAATGTAAAACAAGCAGGGGTCTACCCCCCCCCCCCCCCCCCCCCTTGAGGTTCTAGAGAGAGCAGACATCATCATGTCCTGTGTACACAAATGTAAAACAAGCAGGGGTCTACCCCCCCTTGAGGTTCTAGCGAGAGCAGACATCATCATGTCCTGTGTACACAAATGTAAAACAAGCACGGGTCTTACCCCCCCCCCCCCCCTTGAGGTTCTAGAGAGAGCAGACATCATCATGTCCTGTGTACACAAATGTAAAACAAGCAGGGGTCTACCCCCCCCCCCCCCCCCTTGAGGTTCTAGAGAGAGCAGACAAGGAAGTGAGAGAGAGGAACATGTCCATTTGAGCAGCAGCAGCAAGAGATGGACACATAGACTGAATGACACATGGACAAAAAAAACATAACAATGTACCTGTGTTTAACAGAGGCAATGATAGAGTAGCAGAGGCACACAAGGTCTTATTTGATGGCATGGATGATGACATTAAACGTTGTGAGGAACAGTTTCATGGGCTTAGTATCCTTGAATACATAGAACTTGTCTATGAATTGGCACATCAAAACAACATCCCTTTCCTAGACCAACTGGTCAAGAAATGGAAGGGTAAGTTATATTGAACAGAGGCATCTATATCTGAATGTAGGCATATGTTTAAGATATAAAGTATATTCGGAAAAGTATTCAGACCCCTTGACTTCTTTCAGATTTTGTTCCTTTACAGCCTTATTCTAAAATGGATTACATAAAATAAAATCATCATCAACCTACACTCAAACTGACCAATCGGGGGAGAAGGGCCTTGGTCAGGGAGGTGACCAACAAACCAATGGTCACTCTAATAGAACTCTAGAGTTCCTCTGTGGAGATTGGAGAACCTTCCAGAAGGACAACCATCTCTGCAGCACTCCACCAATCAGGCCTTTTATGGTAGAGTGGCTAGACGAAAGCCACTCCTCAGTAAAAGGCACATGACAGCCCGCTTGGAGTTTGCCAAAAGGCACCTGAAGGACTCAGACAATGAGAAACAAGATTCTCTGGCCTGAATGCCAAGTGTCACGTCTGGAGGAAAGCTGGCACCATCCCTACAGTGAAGCATGGTGGTGGCAGCATCATGGTGTGGGGATGTTTTTCAGCGGCAGGGACTGGGAGACTAGTCAGGATAAAGGGAAAGATGAATGGAGCAAAGTACAGAGAGATCATTGATAAAAGCCTTCTCCAGAGTGCTCAGGACCTCAGACTGGGTTGAAGGTTCACCTTCCAACAAGACAACGACCCTAAACACATGGCCAAGACAACGCAGGAGTGGCTTTGGGACAAGTCTCTGAATGTCCTTGAGTGGCCCAGCCAGAGCCCAGACTTGAACCCGACTGAACATCTCTGTGGAGACATGAAAATAGATGTGTAGTGATGATCCCCATCCAACCTGACAGAGCTTGACAGGATCTGCAGACAATAATGCGAGAAACGCCCCAAATACAGGTGTGCCAAGTTTGTAGCATCATACCCAAGAAGACTCGAGGCTGTAATCGCTGCCAAAGATGCTTCAACAAAGCACTGAGTAAATGGTCTGAATACTTATGTAAATGTGATATTTCCGTTTTTATATTTTTATGTATTTGACAACATTTCTAAAAACCTGTTTTTGCTTTGTCATTATGGGGTATTGTGTGTAGATTGATGAAACAATCAAACAATTGAATCCATTTTAGAATAAGGTTGTAACGTATCAAAATGTGGAAAAAGTCAAGGGGTCTGAATACTTTTCGAATGCACCGTACAATATACCATACCCCCATTCCATGAATTCAACTTTGTCCTACCAGCACCATCGCCCGCTGTCACGGAACACTATCACCCACTTACCCCAAGGTGGCTCAATTTACCCTGTCCCTATGCTGAATCGACCCCATACCCCGGGGTAAGTTGTACCTAGAGACCACTGTTTGGACAAGTTGTGTTTTCAAAACTGTTACGTTTACATGAGTTCTAATTATTTCCAGGGATACACAACATCCTGAAATATATGGAGTTATCTTTGTTAGAAAGATATTATATTTCTGTTGACATAGTGGTGCTAAATAAATTAAAAATGGCTAAACTTGCACCACTCTTGCCTATAGCAAGCTGTGTCATGTGCTTGGTTAGGTGGAAATGACTCTGGAGCTGTTATGGAAGGAGTGAGGGTCGGGGCCTGGGAAAATGACTCTGGAGCTGTTATGGAAGGAGTGAGGGTCGGGGCCTGGGAAAATGACTCTGAAGCTGTTATGGAAGGAGTGAGGGTCGGGGCCTGGGAAAATGACTCTGGAGCTGTTATGGAAGGAGTGAGGGTCGGGGCCTGGGAAAATGACTCTGGAGCTGTTATGGAAGGAGTGAGGGTCGGGGCCTGGGAAAATGATAGGGTAAAAGAAAAATCTGAAAAGCTATGGCTCCTAGCAAAGGACTTATTTTTGGAGAACAGTAGACAGTTTGATCATACAGATGTGTACGCATGAGGCCCATGATGCAGGAAAGACACACGGACACTACCTAAAATAAGTTCAGGAATGACACACCAAAACACACAGACACAGACAAACACACACACACAGACAAGCACACACAGACACACTGACTCCCACACTGGATGACTGGTGTCTTTCATCTTTCCCCTTAAGTCAAACTCAGCTAGAGGGGATTCTCTAGCTGGTGAACTGACTGATGATGACTATAATACGGCATTCACTGTGTCTTCCTCTGAAGCAGCAGAAACCAGGCATGCTGAAGAAGCCCTTGGCTGCAACTCATCACAATAACTAGATAGACTTTTTGTCCTACTGTTTTCTAGGTATGTTTTAGCCAGATACAGATAGTAGAGGAAGATTTTGGGAAAGATGCACAGTCAATGCAGAGCTATAGGTGGTCTGCCGGGCAGACATTATGTCACTGTTGTCACAAGGGTAGGTTGGAGACTGTACTGTGTTTCTTCCAATAATGTCTGCACAAGAGATCTCTCTCGCGCAAAATAGATATATGATCTCAATTGGGATCTACCTGTTTAAATGAAGAATAAGAAAATAGACCGACTGTTGGGTTACACTTCTTTGCTGAGCTTGTGAATCTTTTTTCTCTGTGCCTTGGATTGCTTGCTTCATCACAGCTGATTTATTGTAATTCCATTTATCACCACACGGTGTCTCCTTCCTCTTTCTATAGTCCACTGACACAGAGAGGGAGAGAGACACCCTGCACACATTGTTCTAGTGCATCTCATACAGCAGAAATAGGTTCCTCTAGTCCCCTCATTGTGTCTACTCTGAGTCTACTCTGTTGTCCAGACCTGAGTTCAAATAGTATTTGTTTTCAATCAAATACTTTATTTGCGCTCGATTGAGCTTGACTGGTGCAAAAGGAACCAACAGAATAGTCCCAAACATGAAAAGCCCTGCCCATCTGGAACTCTAGACATGTTCAATCAAATGCTCAGTATGTTTGAAGGAAAACAAATGCTGTTTGAACCCAGGCAGGTCGGACGGTATTTCCAACCGTTCCATAACCCAGGGGTCAGTCATGGTGAGCTGCCCTGGGAGGAACAGATGTCCTCTTCCTACTCTCTCTGCTATCCTGCAATTCTGCCTCTCTGCTCCTATCTGCTTCTCCCTGATCCTCGCTGCTCCTCCCTCCTCCTCTCTGCATCTCTCTTTCCTTCCTCCTCCTCTCTGCACTGCTCTCCTCTTCTCTACTCCTCCCTCCTCTCTCCTCCTCCCTCCTCCTCTCTGCTCCTCCCTCCTCCTCTCTGCTTCTCCCTCCTCCTCTCTGCACCTATCTGCACCTCCCTGTTCCTCTGCTCCTCCATTTTCCTCTCTGCACCTCCCTGTTCCTCTATGCTCCTCTCTGCTTCTCCCTCTTCCTCTCTGCACCTCCCTCTTCCTCTATGCTCATCTCTTCTCCTCTCTGCTTCTCCCTCTTCCTCTCTGCACCTCCCTCTTCCTCTATGCTCCTCTCTTCTCCTCTCTGCTTCTTCTTCTTCCTCTCTGCACTTCTCTGCACCTCCCTCTTCCTCTATGCTCCTTCCTCTCCCTGTTCCTCTCTGCTCATCTCTGTTCCTCTCTGCCCACTGGAACAGGCTTCCTGATGGGAAGAGAGGGATTGTGGGCCGTATGTCGTGTCGTCCGGTGCACTGTGGGCTCAGTGGGTGATTCACTCCACAGAGAGGATTTCCACACACCACATACTGTACATGCAGCCACACACGCACACACACACACACGCACACGCACACACACACACTCACACGCACGCACACACACACACACACACACACACACACACACACACACACACACACACACACACACACACACACACACACACACACACACACACACACACACACACACACAGGAGGTGTGTTTCACTCGACCCCATTCCTCCTCCGCGCCTGTTCCTCTGTCGACCTTGTAAAGGTGTACCTGATGGGCCGCGTCCCCCCTAGTCTAGCACTGGGACAAACAAGCCTTTACCGTACTGTAGCCACTCTGGGGTTAGAGACACAACTCATTAAGCCTGTGTCCTCTCCCTTCCATTACGACCTTGTGTTGGGCTCTTTTTACTCCCAGACACAGAGTAAGGGAAAGATTACTGTAGGAGAGAGAGAACAACTTTGACAATATTCTGCTCACTTGGCAGTTTCAAATGACTGTTGGTCACAAACATGAAGAAATGTGATGGTTTTCTGCTTCTGGTGAAAAATTGTGCAGTATAATGGGAATAGGGTGCCATTTAGGACATATTCAAACAGATATTGGAGTAGGACTCTGGGACCTGTCTAGCAGAGTAGAATTTATTGAAACTGTTTTACCTTATAAGGTTTTAAAGGAGCAATGTGTCAGAACTAACTAGCTGCTATGAAGCAATCTGCATTTTAACAATGAGCATTCTCACTATTTAACAGAATTCAGCTAAATAAACACACGCATGCACGCACGCACGCACACACACACACACACACACACACACACACACACACACACACACACACACACACACACACACACACACACACAACATCTCAAAGCCAGCAAATACAGCTAGTTCATTCTGAGGTTGTTGTATTTGATTACCAGCTAGATCAGGTTGTGGGATGTGAGCTCAGAGCTCTCTCTCTATATTAATTGACTTTATGGCTGAGAGGGGGAATGGTAGCAGTGAATGATTCTGGCTTTGGCAGCACTGAGTTCAGTGGCGACACAAATCCGGAAACGGCCTGTCTGAGAACTCAGGGGACAATGGTGATGATGTATAAAATAGAACTCCCACTGCATAATCACCAAAAACCACTTTCATTAATCTAAAGAATGTGTAAATTAACTAAAACGTTTCCACTGAAAGAGAAAGGGGGAAAACCCCAGATGACAGCCTGTTTATAAGGTGAAATAACTTGAGAAAGGGTCTAATTTATCTTGGTCTCGGAGGTGTCATTGAAATGAACACACAGATACCCAACATCCAGGACAACGAGGTAGTCAGGGTGTGGAGACACGGATGAAACAACAATAATTAGGCTGGGATTAGAATACAATTACCCACTTGTGTTTCTCAAGGTTTCCCATGTTTATCCACCCAGCCCAAACCATGGCTCATCCTCAACCCTAGCCCCAGCTGAGCCCCTTCCAAAACCCCAACCCTATACCCCAGCCTCAGCCCCCAGCCCCAACCAAGTTCAGCACATTAGTATTGTATTAGTTAGCAGGACAAGAGAAACACAGCAAGCCAACATGAGCTTAAATCCAGCCCATTACTTGTTACATTGGTGTCATGAAGTGAGATGGGTGTTTCCTACCCAAGCTAGTGGAGGCTCCTGCAGAGATGGGTGTTTCCTACCCAAGCTAGTGGAGGCTCCTGCAGAGATGGGTGTTTCCCACCCAATCTAGTGGAGGCTCCTGCAGAGATGGGTGTTTCCCACCCAATCTAGTGGAGGCTCCTGCAGAGATGGGTGTTTCCCACCCAATCTAGTGGAGGCTCCTGCAGAGATGGGTGTTTCCTACCCAAGCTAGTGGAGGCTCCTGCAGAGATGGGTGTTTCCTACCCAAGCTAGTGGAGGCTCCTGCAGAGATGGGTGTTTCCCACCCAAGCTAGTGGAGGCTCCTGCAGAGATGGGTGTTTCCCACCCGAGCTAGTGGAGGCTCCTGCAGAGATGTATTACGGTGTGCATCAATCCTGTTTACCAAGTCACCAATAAATCTGGATTCTTTGGGGATTATGGATTAAGTGACCTAATATTATATTAAATCCACCTCTTATTCATCAAATGAACCTCTTGTGTAAATGACAGGATGCTTAGTGTTTATGCTGATTGTTATATAAACCATTGATCAGAGGGAAGTGCAAATCACATCTAGGTATCTTTAGGATAGAATAGAATTCTTAAGCAATAAGGCACGGGGGGGGGGGGGGGGGGGGGGGGGGGGGGGGGGGGGGGGGGGGGGGGGGTATATGCCAAGGGGGTGTGGTATATAGGTATATAGTGCCTGGACACATGCCTTAGCCGTGGTATGTTGGCCATATATCACAAACCCCAGAGGTGCCTTATTGCTATTATAAACTTACCAATGTAATTAGAGCAGTAAAAATGAATGTTTTGTCATACCCGTGGTACATGGTCTGATATACTACGGCTGTCAGCCAATCAGAATTCAGGGCTCGAATCACCCAGTTTATAAAATTGAATATAACTTTCTTATACAGACGCTGTGCATCCATCCATCCATGTTGGCCTTCACTCACACCTGCCATTTCTTCTGTGTTAAATGGCCCTTTGCTTAATGTCTGCAACTCCCATATGAGCTGCTGGAGTTAGTAGACAACACCCCTGTCCTCCCACTGAGGATCATCCAGTCTGATTTGTTAGTAAACTCTGTCAGTTCCATTAGATTGGAATCCCTTCGTCCACCTTTTATTTCTCTCCCCTTTCTCAGACTCTCTCCCCCTCTCCCCTCTCCCAGAGGAAGTAGAATGCCTTGCCTTATTACTTATGAGAGCTGATGGTTGGCAGTCATAAATGGCAAAAGCACTGACGACAGCATCTCTGCGCGCCCATGTATTGTATCTGCGTGCGCGGTCCAGATTATGAGAAAGAGAAGGATACAGCAAGCGTGTGCGTGAACGAATGCTTGTGTGTTGTGTGTGTATTTGTATGTGTGTGTTTGAATGCGTGCTCTAATAGGCAGAGAGAAATATGAGTTGAGTATGAGCTGCCCCTGATGCACCGGTAAGTGAAGCTTGCTTTGCTGGAAGATGCCTCGCTGCTGCTTTTTCCGTTCTCTTCTTCCTCACCTCCACTGCAAATAGATCCTGCTACAGCCCGCTAGATTTTGTCGGGTTAAGTTCGGAGCATTATGACTGTACATTCCAGCCTCGACTGCTTTTCATTTAAGGACTCTTTCTACCAAGATCAGGAGAAATATGGAACTTGATTGAGCGTCTTCGCGTTTAATGCGTCCCTGGAGATAGACAGACGCGGGTCCGGACGGAGAGCGAGGCAGCGCAGGTGGATGCATTGTGTTTGATGAAAAGGGCCATATTGTGGATAAAAGACACGAAGGAAAAGGGAGGAAAATGCAGTTTGATACATTGCGTCAATTTTGTAGCTCCGTTCTATCCCATTTTAATGAGGCTTTTACGCCGCCTCAGAACATTCTGCAGACGGAGCTATTCGAGCAGGCGTTGAGCAACATCGGGTGAGTGATTCCTTTGTAAGAATGTATGATTTATGATGGGCTTCCCCCGTTGGTATGTCAAAGGAGCATTCGAAGAGAGGGGGTTTCGCTTATTGATCCATCCGCAGCAGGCTATGCGAAGACGTCGCCTTCCTTCCGGGGAGTTGCAGTTGATATTCCTCCTCGCAGAGAGAGAGAGAGACAGAGACAGAGAGAAAGAAATAGAGCGAGAGAGAGAGAAAGAGAGAGAGAGAGAGAGAGGGGGGGGGGGGGGGGGGGGGTGTTGTTGGATGGAACGGTCGTGAAACAATACAGCTAAAATGTGATAATGCTGAGATGTGTGTGTGTCTGTCTCGGTGTACCGCTGCTGCCGCATGTGTGTGCTGTCGTCATAGGCTGCTGTGCCTTCTTGTGCGGATAACATTACGGTATGTCGTAATATTGCTCCAGCCTCGAATCATTTGAGTAATTTGTGACTCTCTTTTTCATACGCTATGCTATGGTAATTACCTCTATTCCTAACCCACACCAATACTGGATTTTTTCCCATGGCCATGTCAGCAGTTTTATAATATCCTACAGTAACACTGATTCTTGCTAAACCATGAAGATAATTAATGTAATTTACATATTGCACATACTATTTTTGCTAAATAATCTTAGAAATTCAGCACAAATAGTGCCCAACCACTACACACATATGCAGTATGGAGGAATGACTGTAAATATAATAACATATGTGTGTGATGTACAGCAGATAATGGGATGGAGTCTAGGGAACGAGAAAGCGCAGCAGGCATTTTGTAGCCCAGAAACAAGCTTATAGATACAACATGCCATGTCTCTAGGGATTGTGGGTCTTTCCCTCATGTTCTTTTTTTTCATATCTCTCCCTCAGAAATAATTCAGTGTGGCCTCCCTAGCTCTCTGCCCCCTCACAATACATATACCCAACAGCACAGCACACTCACTCAGCCACAGAGGTGTGGTTTACACAGACAGCTGCCTATAGGTGTTCCTACAGTAGCCAATTATCGTCATGGTCATCTTTTGGCAATGAGGCCCTTTATCTACTTCCCCAGAGTCAGATGAACACGTGGATACCATTATGATAAGGGGCCTCATTGCCAAAATCCCAAAGTTTCCCTTTAAGCCTATAAGAAGGATATGAGGATACGATAGTAGCATAACTAACCCATATCCACCTAGACACCTCAGTGGAGAGACAGGAGAGACTGGAGGACAGGCCCTGTCAGCATACTGTACTGTAAATTGAAGGACCAACTAAATCATGACCACTTGATACAAGATCAAGAGACTGTCACTGTTCCTCAAGGCCCATATTCATAAAGAGTCTCAGAGAAGGAGTGCTGGTCCCACCTGTCCATATAATCTCATTCCATATGATCCAAAAGGCAAAACTCATTCTAGATCAGCACCCAGAGGATCTCAGAGATTGAACGAGGGCCATTGTCTCCCTTATGATTTACATTGCATTTTGAGAGAATACTGTAGTGGGACTGCAGGGTACTGATGACAACCACTGACCAACCAACCAACAGCAGACCCTCTCTCTCTCTGTCTATCTATCTCTATGTCTCTCTCTCCGTCTCCCTGTCTCTCTCTCTCTCTCTGTCTCTTTATCCCTCTCTCCCTCTGTCTATCTATCTCTCTGTCTCTCTCTCTGTCTCCCTGTCTCCATGTCTCTCTCTCTCTCTCTCTCTCTCTCTCTCTCTCTCTCTCAATTCAATTCAAGGGCTTTATTGGCATGGGAAACATGTGTTAACATTGCCAAAGCAAGTGAGGTAGACAACAACTATCTCTCTCTCTCCCTCTGTCTATCTATCTCTCTGTCTCTGTCTCTTTATCCGTCTCTCCCTCTGTCTATCTATCTCTCTGTTTCTCTCTCTGTCTC